>NC_047108.1:128698206-128778034 GCF_902500255.1 Thalassophryne amazonica
TTTTGAGAGAAAAGGAAGGTTGGAGATTGGCCTATAATTAGCTAAGATAGCTGGGTCAAGTGATGGCTTTTTAAGTAATGGTTTAATTACTGCCACCTTAAAAGCCTGTGGTACATAGCCAACTAACAAAGATAGATTGATCATATTTAAGATCGAAGCATTAAATAATGGTAGGGCTTCCTTGAGCAGCCTGGTAGGAATGGGGTCTAATAGACATGTTGATGGTTTGGAGGAAGTAACTAATGAAAATAACTCAGACAGAACAATCGGAGAGAAAGAGTCTAACCAAATACTGGCATCACTGAAAGCAGCCAAAGATAACGATACGTCTTTGGGATGGTTATGAGTAATTTTTTCTCTAATAGTTAAAATTTTATTAGCAAAGAAAGTCATGAAGTCATTACTAGTTAAAGTTAAAGGAATACTCGGCTCAATAGAGCTCTGACTCTTTGTCAGCCTGGCCTCCAAATTACGGGTTATCTGCTTTAAGCTGCGAGTTTGTGAGTTATACCACAGAGTCAGGCACTTCTGATTTAAGGCTCTCTTTTTCAGAGGAGCTACAGCATCCAAAGTTGTCCTCAATGAAGATATAAAACTATTGACGAGATAATCTATCTCACTTACAGAGTTTAGGTAGCTACTCTGCACTGTGTTGGTATATGGCATTAGAGAACATAAAGAAGGAATCATATCCTTAAACCTAGTTACAGCGCTTTCTGAAAGACTTCTACTGTAATGAAACTTATTCCCCACTGCTGGGTAGTCCATCAGAGTAAATGTAAATGTTATTAAGAAATGATCAGACAGAAGGGAGTTTTCAGGGAATACTGTTAAGTCTTCAATTTCCATACCATAAGTCAGAACAAGATCTAAAGTATGGTTAAAGTGGTGGGTGGACTCATTTACATTTTGAGCAAAGCCAATAGAGTCTAATAATAGATTAAATGCAGTGTTGAGGCTGTCATTCTCAGCATCTGTGTGGATGTTAAAATCGCCCACTATAATTATCTTATCTGAGCTAAGCACTAAGTCACACAAAAGGTCTGAAAATTCACAGAGAAACTCACAGTAACGACCAGGTGGACGATAGATAATAACAAATAAAACTGGTTTTTGGGACTTCCAATTTGGATGGACAAGACTAAGAGTCAAGCTTTCAAATGAATTAAAGCTCTGTCTGGGTTTTTGATTAATTAATAAGCTGGAGTGGAAGATTGCTGCTAATCCTCCGCCCCGGCCCGTGCTACGAGCATTCTGACAGTTAGTGTGACTTGGGGGTGTTGATTCATTTAAACTAACATATTCATCCTGCTGTAACCAGGTTTTTGTAAGGCAGAATAAATCAATATGTTGATCAATTATTATATCATTTACCAACAGGGACTTAGAAGAGAGAGACCTAATGTTTAATAGACCACATTTAACTGTTTTAGTCTGTGGTGCAGTTGAAGGTGCTATATTATTTTTTCTTTTTGAATTTTTATGCTTAAATAGATTTTTGCTGGTTATTGGTGGTCTGGGAGCAGGCACCGTCTCTACGGGGATGGGGTAATGAGGGGATGGCAGGGGGAGAGAAGCTGCAGAGAGGTGTGTAAGACTACAACTCTGCTTCCTGGTCCCAACCCTGGATAGTCACGGTTTGGAGGATTTAAGAAAATTGGCCAGATTTCTAGAAATGAGAGCTGCTCCATCCAAAGTGGGATGGAGCATTTCTCAAAACAGAGTCGCCAATAACCAGAGTTTGATCCTCGGCGGGTGTGTCGTCGAGTGGGGAAAAACGGTTAGAGATGTGAATGGGTTGGCGGTGTACACAGGGCTGTTTAGGGCTACGCTTCCTCCTCACAGTCACCCAGTCGGCCTGCTTTCCTGGCTGCTCGGGATCTGCCGGGAGGGAGCTAATGGCGGCTAAGCTACCTTGGTCCGCACCAACTACAGGGGCCTGGCTAGCTGTAGAATTTTCCACGGTGCGGAGCCGAGTCTCCAATTCGCCCAGCCTGGCCTCCAAAGCTACGAATAAGCTACACTTATTACAAGTACCGTTACTGCTAAAGGAGGCCGAGGAATAACTAAACATTTCACACCCAGAGCAGAAAAGTGCAGGAGAGACAGGAGAAGCCGCCATGCTAAACCGGCTAAGAGCTAGTAGCTGCGCTAAGCTAGCGGATTCCTAAAAACACACAAAGTGAATAATGTGTAAATAATTTAGAGGTGATTCAGCAGAGGGAGTGCTTTAGTTAAGGCACGTGAAGATTACACTGTGAAACAAATCGTAATCTAGTTATCTAGATCAATCTAACTGCGCAGATTAAACAGCTAACAGATACAGAAAAACACCGCTGTGCTCCGGAACAGGAAGTGATACAATACCGCAGTGAGAGCCAACCACCAGTAGAGGCAAGCAAGAGGAAATGCTTAAATCAAATTAAATCCATGTGTATTTTTGTCCTTTTTCCTTAATTGCAGGGCTGATTCAGTATTTTACAACGGAAACTACAAATGTGAACAAAGCTCGTCATACGTTTCAGCCAAGAAAGCTTTTAATAGTGTTTAATGTCAGCTGCAGTCAATCGACTCCAAAGCTGTGGAGATACTGATGCTGCGAACGCGCATGTGATCCTGACTAATGTGTCAGGGTTATTCATTCCCAAACACACACGCGGACTCAGGAATGGACGAGGAAGATCCTTGTACCTGCAGGTCTGATCCATAACAATCCCACCCACAAATTCACTGAAATAAAAAAACTAAATGGCACCAAAGACACATTCTGGGCTCCTCACCGACATCATCACATCCTTCTTGCATTGCTGAGAAAGATCCCGGATGCCGCTGATGAAGAGCTTGTTGGCGCTGACATACGCCTTCCCTGCTTCAATCATCCCACTGCATAGTTTCACCAGCTGTGGAGAAGATGAAGGAAACGATATTTCATTTGTTCATCACATCCATGAAATCAGTGTCAGTTAATTTTGTCTTGTGGAATCTGCATGTGGTTGTAGCTCATGTGACAGTCATTTAGCTACAAAAGCCACTTGAGGACAAACTTATGTGACTCAACATCATCACATCCACCACAACATTCAAAATCCTGTTTCCTGTACAAAACATCGTATTTATGTTTTCACATGTGGCGACCCCAAGCCAAAAAAAGAAAAAAAAAGAAAAAGAAGAAGCCGAAGAATCCTATCGTAAAGCGCATCATCCGGCGACATGCTTGTCCAAGAAATTATTTATTGCTTGTGGTAATAGATGGTAGTGGGTGCGATCTCATACATGGTCCATATGTTAACCCATGACCTCAGCATGTCACCCAAAACATGCAGACAGACAATCAGTATCTATGTTTTGTGTCAGGGTCGCCTATTAAAAAGCTGACTATGAAAGAGTAATGCAGATTAATAAAACTTTGTATTTATGTGCGTAAATCTACAGTGTGCAGTCATCTAGTGGTGAGACTGAAGACTGCACTATGCCCCTTCACATTTTTACTTCTTCATGCTGACTTGTGATAATCAATATGTGTGATCCTCCATTTAGAGTTGGTAATTCAGTGGATAAGAAGCTGTAGTTCCTTCTTCATTTCACAAAAATGAGGACTCACAAATTCGTTAGCCTGCAGCAGATGACATAAGTCAACGGCATATAAGGGAAAATCTTTTATTTTCTTCAGTCTTCCAGCTGTGCTGCAAAATGCAAAAAGTGGAGTAACTATGTTGCAATTGGGCTACTGAATCAACATGGCGATGGACCATGACAGCCTCCACGTTCCCAAACATGATATATATATATATATATATATATATATATATTATGCTAGTTTAATGTTTAATGCTTTAAGTGGTTACTGGGACGATCAGCTGTAATTACATGTGTCCCCACACAGGGGCGAAGCTACTGAATACTGTGTTAAAAATATAGCAGAAGAAGAAGAAAGAACAAGATGTGTAACGCTGGCAGCTGCAGGTTTGGTGATTAAAACGCCCGCTGTTTTTCTCTTTTCTGCAAATATATGTACTTATGTCTCCATATATATTTCTACACGCTTTACTTTTTCTTGTTCCCCCCTTTTAATATTATATTTAAGTAAATATTGGAGGAGTGGGGTACAATTAGTTATACCTAACAGCTAACGTTAGCTTATCTATCCGGCCTTAGCAACGTTCATCGTAGCTTACAAAATAGTTGGTTCCTTTGTGTTTGATAACAGTCTTCTCCTGTGATGTCTTATCCTCCTTATGTCTTATAATTTATTATATTATATAGACCTTTTTCTTGAGCTGCTTAGGTGTGTAGGGAGAGTTCCCATGGGATAAAAAAGCTTTTCAAATTTAATTTAACCTTTATTTAACCAGGTTTGTCCCATTCAGACCTCTTTTACATGGGAGACCTGGACAATCATCAAGTTTCCAATCCACCCAACCTGCATGTCGTGAAATGTGAGAGGAAACCAGAAAAAAGAACATGCAAGCTCAACACAGAACGGCCACAGGTGGGAATTGATCCCATGATCTTCTTGCTGTGAGGCAGCAGTGCTAACCACTCAGCCACTGCGCTGCCCATACTGGACAGATGACAGCATCTCATCTGCTATAGAGGTTTTTTGACCATCAAGATGAACTCAAGCATTGTTGATTTAAGAAGCAGCAAGACTTCTAGAAGACCTGAGTTCCATGGGGCCGGGGCTTGTTCCTGCATAGTGTAGAACACAGGTCTTCAACTCATTCCAGAAAGGACCAAGAGGGTGCAGGTTTTCTTTGCCACTAACCACTCCACTAGGTGATTTCACTGAGCAGATGGAATCAGTTGATCAGTGGTGTAGAATAAAGTGGGTGAGCCTACAGGAGTCACGCTGGATGGGACACCACACTCCATAAACTCTAACTGAATAAACGCCTCGATTCAGGAGGAATATTCATTTCTTCTTATGTGTCACTGTCTGTTTTTGCCAAGTTTCTATTTCTTCAGCACCCTACTTTTTCAGCAAAGTCCCCATTTCCACTAAATTGTTTCCACTAAAACAGGAGACAAAGCTTGTTAATCCTATAGTTTAATCCCCAGAAGGAACGTGTAGAGCTGGAAAAAGTGTGGCACTGATCCTGACTGACTGTCAGTACAGACAAAATACAGGAAAATGGATCATAACTGATAACAGTCTGGCCATCCACAGAACACTGTGGCGCATTTTCAGTTTATGTCCATACAGAAAGACAAACGAGCATGTTGCCTGTGGGGATCCACGGGCTCTAGATTGGGTACGGTTTACAAAATAGGAAGGTGACATTTTTCCAAGGGTGGCAACAAATTAAGTAATGAGTTGGAAAAATGTGTGAGTCCAGAATGTTTTTAGAACCTTTAGACCTCAATACTTTTTAGACAACATACTCAACTCTTTTGTTTCCTGTTAATTATGCAATTGTTAATGTTAATTTACTGTATTAATGTATTTATAAATTGTTTAGGTTGTTGTTATCATATTCACACTATAATTATCATTATTATTATTATTACTTATATTTTGTCATTTGATTTTTAAATGGACCACAATGGAAAAAAGTGCTTTCACTTTATTGCGTCATCCATGTATTCTTAAGGCATTTACAATGGGGGATTTTCAAGGTGTGATAGAACAGCGCCCACACGATGACATCACAACTCTGTCCAGTTAGGGAGACGCAGTTTCGTTCAACAACAAGAACTGTCAAGAAACTTTCTCGTGTGTGGCTGGAGTTGTGAAAACATGTTCATTGCGCACACAATGTTGGTATTTTGGTCATTGAACTTTCCTAGCAACCGGTCACACGGCATTAACGAAGGATACCAAAGCCAAAAATGAAACAAGAAATCTGGACCTACGTTGACTTTTGGAGACATCGTTTAACCGGCGTCCATCTTTGATCGGTTAGCCGCTTCGTGAGGCGTCCTAACAAGCTGTTGTTTCTAATGACACCAAATATGCGAGCGAGAAGCTCCCTAACTGGAAGTCTCTGTTTCAAGATGGCGGCGCAACTTGAAAATTGTCCATTATATGCACTTACATTGAACTTATAAAATAAAATCATGCACTCACGCTTTTAATATAGAGATGAGTTACTGCCCCCTGCTGGAAAGACATGTGAGTCCAAAATGTAATTAGCAATGTTAGCTAATACTCGTAGCTTCTCCAAAACTATTAATCAATCAATCAATTTTATTTATATAGTGCCAAATCACAACAAACAGTTGCCCCAAGGCGCTTTATATTGTAAGGCAAGGCCATACAATAATTACAGAAAAACCCCAACGGTCAATACGACCCGCTGTGAGCAAGCACTTGGTGACAGTAGGAAGGAAAAACTCCCTTTTAACAGGAAGAAACCTCCAGCAGAACCAGGCTCAGGGAGTCCTATAGTCCATTAGTCCTATCAGCATTCCATTTTGTTTGTGTTCATCCACGACCCAAAATACATAAGCATACCAAACGGCAAAACTGTCAGCTCTCCCTGGTTATTACATGACGGAAGCCACACACGCACGCACGCACACACAGGCCACTTGGCTATTATAACAGAATGGAAAACAATGTCTACCAGTAAGAATAAAAGAACAGTTTCAAGATATTGTGCAATGATCTGACCTTGACTTCATATCTAAGATAAGAATAATGCTGCAATAATTGCATTTATTTATGAAACACCAACTCATAGTACATTTCAAAGCAAAATACTATAAATAAACAAATTCATGTATCTTTAAAAGCAATTGCATGTTAATGATTAGATTAAAACAGACTAAAACTATTAAGAAAAATGGTTTTGGTGTAGTTTTAGTGAGTGAAATCAGAAAATTGTCAGGCTGTGTTTCCCTCTCTCTGGCCACACCCTCCTTCTTGGGCATTCCATGCACACCTGCTCTCAATCTGCACCTCATCACCGGGTGTATTTAAGCTCCTCCTTTTGCCTTACTCCCTCGCCAGATTGTAGCGCCTTGTGCCTCTTTCCTGCTCAGTACCTTGTATTTCCTTGCCTTGCTTCGTTTGCCTACTTGCCTGTGTATCTCGACCACGCCTAACCTGATGATTTTGTCACTGTTGCTCTTTTTGGACTGCCTTTCTCACAGGTCTTGCGAAGTACTGTTAAGGTAGTAAAAAAGTGCAGAAGAAAAGATATGTGCCAAATTAAAGTTCATTGTCTGAGGATCAAAAAAATGTAAAACAATTTTTTTTAATGAGGGATTCTCAAGAAATTGCACTTTGAAAATTATGCTTATTTTCACCTAAATAACATGATTTTGAGGTCTTTGCAAAAGCGCAGTATTGCAAATTTTGAATCGGAGCATTTAAAGCATGAAAATTAGGATTTTAGGGCTGTGATCAACTGTTTCAAAAGCATTTGGTATATCCAAAAAGAAATGATCAGCTCTTTCAAAAGCAATTGGTTCTTTTTTTTGTGAAGGTGAGATAAATAGTGACTTTAGCTGAACTCAACATGCCTCCAGGAAAAACTCATGATGTCAATAGATCTTTTGCTTGCCTTGTCTGCTTTAAGAAAGGCTGATCCATGACTGCTATCATTGGCATTGTTCTTGACAGAGTACAAAAATATTTCATGGCGATTTTGATCCAAGTGATCAAAAGTTGCCAAATGGCATCTGTACCCGCTGCAGAAACATCCTCTTGGATATAGACAAGGGAAAGCCTACTGTTCTGGATGATCCAGTTGATTTTTCAACTTTGAACTTTCCAGTCCTGACAAGAACGTTTGGAGGAGTCACTGAACTTAAAGATTTGCAGGGTTGTCCATGCAGTATTTGCATGATTGCTAGAGCGAATCCTGGTCAGGAAAGCCATAAATTTGGTGGCAAAACCAAGCAAGGGCCTTTTCCTGTTGGAAGCCCACTTTTGCCAGGTCCTAAAAGGTTAGCCACACCTAAGCCAGTCAAAATCTGCAAACGCTGTAGGCAGGTGATTGGCAAAGGAATCCAACATCCACAACCTTGTGGTATTTCTGATAGGAGGAAGAATCTGCAAGATGTCATGCTTCAAGATCCAGGAGGTGCAAAAATGGCTGCTTCTGCTCTCATTAGGCAAAAAATAGATGCTGCACCTAAAGACTCTTCCTCCATTAAGCTTGCCACAAGCGGCTTTCCAACAAATATCCCCATACCTGGTCCGTCCCGAGCCAGAAAATCCCTTTTTCAGGATGAAAGTGTTCCAGCTTCAGAGCTCCATCGTTTGATGACTTTGAACAATATGTCACAGAGGCAAACTGAGCAAACTGCGAAGATGATTCGGCTTGCCTCTACTGGTGGTTGTCTCTCACTGCGGTATTGTATCACTTCCTGTTCCGGAGCACAGCGGTGTTTTTCTGTATCTGTTAGCTGTTTAATCTTCGCAGTTAGATTGATCTAGTTATCTAGATTACGATTTGTTTCCCAGTGTAATCTTTACGTGCCTTAACTAAAGCACTCCTTCTGCTGAATCACCTCTAAATTATTTACACATTATTCACTTTGCGTGTTTTTAGGCATCCGCTAGCTTAGCGTAGCTACTAGCTCTTAGCCGATTTAGCATGGCGGCTTCTCCTGTCTCTCCCGCACTTTTCTGCTCTGGGTGTGAAATGTTTAGTTATTCCTCGGCCTCCTTTAGCAGTAACGGTACTTGTAATAAGTGTAGCTTATTCGTAGCTTTGGAGGCCAGGCTGGGCGAATTGGAGACTCGGCTCCGCACCGTGGAAAATTCTACAGCTAGCCAGGCCCCTGTAGTCGGTGCGGACCAAGGTAGCTTAGCCGCCGTTAGTTACCCCCTGGCAGATCCCGAGCAGCCGGGAAAGCAGGCCGACTGGGTGACTGTGAGGAGGAAGCGTAGCCCTAAACAGAAGCCCCGTGTACACCGCCAACCCGTTCACATCTCTAACCGTTTTTCCCCACTCGGCGACACACCCGCCGAGGATCAAACTCTGGTTATTGGCGACTCTGCGAAATGTGAAGTTAGCGACACCAGCAACCATAGTCAATTGTCTTCCGGGGGCCAGAGCAGGCGACATTGAAGGAAATTTGAAACTGCTGGCTAAGGCTAAGCGTAAATTTGGTAAGATTGTAATTCACGTCGGCAGTAATGACACCCGGTTACGCCAATCGGAGGTCACTAAAATTAACATTAAATCGGTGTGTAACTTTGCAAAAACACTGTCGGACTCTGTAGTTTTCTCTGGGCCCCTCCCCAATCAGACCGGGAGTGACATGTTTAGCCGCATGTTCTCCTTGAATTGCTGGCTGTCTGAGTGGTGTCCAAAAAATGAGGTGGGCTTCATAGATAATTGGCAAAGCTTCTGGGGAAAACCTGGTCTTGTTAGGAGAGACGGCATCCATCCCACTTTGGATGGAGCAGCTCTCATTTCTAGAAATCTGGCCAATTTTCTTAAATCCTCCAAACCGTGACTATCCAGGGTTGGGACCAGGAAGCAGAGTTGTAGTCTTACACACCTCTCTGCAGCTTCTCTCCCCCTGCCATCCCCTCATTACCCCATCCCCGTAGAGACGGTGCCTGCTCCCAGACCACCAATAACCAGTAAAAATCTATTTAAGCATAAAAATTCAAAAAGAAAAATAATATAGCATCTTCAACTGCACCACAGACTAAAACAGTTAAATGTGGTCTATTAAACATTAGGTCTCTCTCTTCTAAGTCCCTGTTGGTAAATGATATAATAATTGATCAACATATTGATTTATTCTGCCTGACAGAAACATGGTTACAGCAGGATGAATATGTTAGTTTAAATGAGTCAACACCCCCGAGTCACACTAACTGCCAGAATGCTCGTAGCACGGGCCGAGGGGGAGGATTAGCAGCAATCTTCCACTCCAGCTTATTAATTAATCAAAAACCCAGACAGAGCTTTAATTCATTTGAAAGCTTGACTCTTAGTCTTGTCCATCCAAATTGGAAGTCCCAAAAACCAGTTTTATTTGTTATTATCTATCGTCCACCTGGTCGTTACTGTGAGTTTCTCTGTGAATTTTCAGACCTTTTGTCTGACTTAGTGCTTAGCTCAGATAAGATAATTATAGTGGGCGATTTTAACATCCACACAGATGCTGAGAATGACAGCCTCAACACTGCATTTAATCTATTATTAGACTCTATTGGCTTTGCTCAAAAAGTAAATGAGTCCACCCACCACTTTAATCATATCTTAGATCTTGTTCTGACTTATGGTATGGAAATTGAAGACTTAACAGTATTCCCTGAAAACTCCCTTCTGTCTGATCATTTCTTAATAACATTTACATTTACTCTGATGGACTACCCAGCAGTGGGGAATAAGTTTCATTACACTAGAAGTCTTTCAATCAATCAATCAATCAATTTTTTTATATAGCGCCAAATCACAACAAACAGTTGCCCCAAGGCGCTTTATATTGTAAGGCAAGGCCATACAATAATTATGTAAAACCCCAACGGTCAAAACGACCCCCTGTGAGCAAGCATTTGGCTAAAGTGGGAAGGAAAAACTCCCTTTTAACAGGAAGAAACCTCCAGCAGAACCAGGCTCAGGGAGGGGCAGTCTTCTGCTGGGACTGGTTGGGGCTGAGGGAGAGAACCAAGAAAAAGACATGCTGTGGAGGGGAGCAGAGATCAATCACTAATGATTAAATGCAGAGTGGTGCATACAGAGCAAAAAGAGAAAGAAACAGTGCATCATGGGAACCCCCCAGCAGTCTACGTCTATAGCAGCATAACTAAGGGATGGTTCAGGGTCACCTGATCCAGCCCTAACTATAAGCTTTAGCAAAAAGGAAAGTTTTAAGCCTAATCTTAAAAGTAGAGAGGGTATCTGTCTCCCTGATCTGAATTGGGAGCTGGTTCCACAGGAGAGGAGCCTGAAAGCTGAAGGCTCTGCCTCCCATTCTACTCTTACAAACCCTAGGAACTACAAGTAAGCCTGCAGTCTGAGAGCGAAGCGCTCTATTGGTGTGATATGGTACTACGAGGTCCCTAAGATAAGATGGGACCTGATTATTCAAAACCTTATAAGTAAGAAGAAGAATTTTAAATTCTATTGTAGAATTAACAGGAAGCCAATGAAGAGAGGCCAATATGGGTGAGATATGCTCTCTCCTTCTAGTCCCCATCAGTACTCTAGCTGCAGCATTTTGAATTAACTGAAGGCTTTTTACGGAACTTTTAGGACAACCTGATAATAATGAATTGCAATAGTCCAGCCTAGAGGAAATAAATGCATGAATTAGTTTTTCAGCATCACTCTGAGAGAAGACCTTTCTGATTTTAGAGATATTGCGTAAATGCAAAAAAGCAGTCCTACATATTTGTTTAATATGCGCTTTGAATGACATATCCTGATCAAAAATGACTCCAAGATTTCTCACAGTATTACTAGAGGTCAGGGTAATGCCATCCAGAGTAAGGATCTGGTTAGACACCATGTTTCTAAGATTTGTGGGGCCAAGTACAATAACTTCAGTTTTATCTGAGTTTAAAAGCAGGAAATTAGAGGTCATCCATGTCTTTATGTCTGTAAGACAATCCTGCAGTTTAGCTAATTGGTGTGTGTCCTCTGGCTTCATGGATAGATAAAGCTGGGTATCATCTGCGTAACAATGAAAATTTAAGCAATACCGTCTAATAATACTGCCTAAGGGAAGCATGTATAAAGTGAATAAAATTGGTCCTAGCACAGAACCTTGTGGAACTCCATAATTAACTTTAGTCTGTGAAGAAGACTAAAGACTAATAACTCACAAGCTACGAGTTTGTGAGTTATACCACGGAGTCAGGCACTTCTGATTTAAAGCTCTCTTTTTTAGAGGAGCTACAGCATCCAAAGTTGTCTTCAATGAGGATGTAAAACTATTGACGAGATACTCTATCTCACTTACAGAGTTTAGGTAGCTACTCTGCACTGTGTTGGTATATGGCATTAGAGAACATAAAGAAGGAATCATATCCTTAAACCTAGTTACAGCGCTTTCTGAAAGACTTCTAGTGTAATGAAACTTATTCCCCACTGCTGGGTAGTCCATCAGAGTAAATGTAAATGTTATTAAGAAATGATCAGACAGAAGGGAGTTTTCAGGGAATACTGTTAAGTCTTCTATTTCCATACCATAAGTCAGAACAAGATCTAAGATATGATTAAAGTGGTGGGTGGACTCATTTACTTTATGAGCAAAGCCAATAGAGTCTAATAATAGATTAAATGCAGTGTTGAGGCTGTCATTCTCAGCATCTGTGTGGCTGTTAAAATCGCCCACTATAATTATCTTATCTGAGCTAAGCACTAAGTCAGACAAAAGGTCTGAAAATTCACAGAGAAACTCACAGTAACGACCAGGTGGACGATAGATAATAACAAATAAAACTGGTTTTTGGGACTTCCAATTTGGATGGCCAAGACTAAGAGTCAAGCTTTCAAATGAATTAAAGCTCTGTCTGGGTTTTTGATTAATTAATAAGCTGGAATGGAAGATTGCTGCTAATCCTCCTCCTCGGCCCGTGCTACGAGCATTCTGACAGTTAGTGTGACTTGGGGGTGTTGACTCATTTAAACTAACATATTCATCCTGCTGTAACCAGGTTTCTGTAAGGCAGAATAAATCAATATGTTGATCAATTATTATATCATTTACCAACAGGGACTTAGAAGAGAGAGACCTAATGTTTAATAGACCACATTTAACTGTTTTAGTCTGTGGTGCAGTTGAAGGTGCTATATTATTTTTTTTTTTATTTTTATGCTTAAATAGATTTTTGCTGGTTATTGGTAGTCTGGGAGCAGGCACCGTCTCTACGGGGATGGGGTAATGAGGGGATGGCAGGGGGAGAGAAGCTGCAGAGAGGTGTGTAAGACTACAACTCTGCTTCCTGGTCCCAACCCTGGATAGTCACGGTTTGGAGGATTTAAGAAAATTAGCCAGATTTCTAGAAATGAGAGCTACTCCATCTAAAGTGGGATGGATGCCGTCTCTCCTAACAAGACCAGGTTTTCCCCAGAAGCTTTGCCAATTATCTATGAAGCCCACCTCATTTTTTGGACACCACTCAGACAGCCAGCAATTCAAGGAGAACATGCGGCTAAACATGTCACTCCCGGTCTGATTGGGGAGGGGCCCAGAGAAAACTACAGAGTCTGACATTGTTTTTGCAAAGTTACACACCGATTTAATGTTAATTTTAGTGACCTCCGATTGGCGTAACCGGGTGTCATTACTGCCGACGTGAATTACAATCTTACCAAATTTACGCTTAGCCTTAGCCAGCAGTTTCAAATTTCCTTCAATGTCGCCTGCTCTGGCCCCCGGAAGACAATTGACTATGGTTGCTGGTGTCGCTAACTTCACATTTCGCAAAACAGAGTCGCCAATAACCAGAGTTTGATCCTCGGCGGGTGTGTCGCCGAGTGGGGAAAAACGGTTAGAGATGTGAACGGGTTGGCGGTGTACACGGGGCTTCTGTTTAGGACTACGCTTCCTCCTCACAGTCACCCAGTCGGCCTGCTTTCCCGGCTGCTCGGGATCTGCCAGGGGGTAACTAACGGTGGCTAAGCTACCTTGGTCCGCACCGACTACAGGGGCCTGGCTAGCTGTAGAATTTTCCACGGTGCGGAGCCGAGTCTCCAATTCGCCCAGCCTGGCCTCCAAAGCTACGAATAAGCTACACTTATTACAAGTACCGTTACTGCTAAAGGAGGCCGAGGAATGACTAAACATTTCACACCCAGAGCAGAAAAGTGCGGGAGAGACAGGAGAAGCCGCCATGCTAAACCGGCTAAGAGCTAGTAGCTGCGCTAAGCTAGCGGATTCCTAAAAACACGCAAAGTGAATAATGTGTAAATAATTTAGAGGTGATTCAGCAGAAGGAGTGCTTTAGTTAAGGCACGTGAAGATTACACTGGGAAACAAATCGTAATCTAGATAACTAGAGCAATCTAACTGTGCAGATTAAACAGCTAACAGATACAGAAAAACACCGCTGTGCTCCGGAACAGGAAGTGATACAATACCGCAGTGAGAGCCAACCACCAGTAGAGGCAAGCAAACATCAGAAAGCACTGTAACTACGTTTAAGGATATGATTCCTTCTTTATGTTCTCTAATGCCATATACCAACACAGTGCAGAGTAGCTACCTAAACTCTGTAAGTGAGATAGAGTATCTCGTCAATAGTTTTACATCCTCATTGAAGACAACTTTGGATGCTGTAGCTCCTCTAAAAAAGAGAGCTTTAAATCAGAAGTGCCTGACTCCGTGGTATAACTCACAAACTCGTAGCTTAAAGCAGATAACCCGTAAGTTGGAGAGGAAATGGCGTCTCACTAATTTAGAAGATCTTCACTTAGCCTGGAAAAAGAGTCTGTTGCTCTATAAAAAAGCCCTCCGTAAAGCTAGGACATCTTTCTACTCATCACTAATTGAAGAAAATAAGAACAACCCCAGGTTTCTTTTCAGCACTGTAGCCAGGCTGACAGAGTCAGAGCTCTATTGAGCTGAGTATTCCATTAACTTTAACTAGTAATGACTTCATGACTTTCTTTGCTAACAAAATTTTAACTATTAGAGAAAAAATTACTCATAACCATCCCAAAGACGTATCGTTATCTTTGGCTGCTTTCAGTGATGCCGGTATTTGGTTAGACTCTTTCTCTCAGATTGTTCTGTCTGAGTTATTTTCATTAGTTACTTCATCCAAACCATCAACATGTTTATTAGACCCCATTCCTACCAGGCTGCTCAAGGAAGCCCTACCATTATTTAATGCTTCGATCTTAAATATGATCAATCTATCTTTGTTAGTTGGCTATGTACCACAGGCTTTTAAGGTGGCAGTAATTAAACCATTACTTAAAAAGCCATCACTTGACCCAGCTATCTTAGCTAATTATAGGCCAATCTCCAACCTTCCTTTTCTCTCAAAAATTCTTGAAAGGGTAATTGTAAAACAGCTAACTGATCATCTGCAGAGGAATGGTCTATTTGAAGAGTTTCAGTCAGGTTTTAGAATTCATCATAGTACAGAAACAGCATTAGTGAAGGTTACAAATGATCTTCTTATGGCCTCGGACAGTGGACTCATCTCTGTGCTTGTTCTGTTAGACCTCAGTGCTGCTTTTGATACTGTTGACCATAAAATTTTATTACAGAGATTAGAGCATGCCATAGGTATTAAAGGCACTGCGCTGGTTTGAATCATATTTGTCTAATAGATTACAATTTGTTCATGTAAATGGGGAATCTTCTTCAGACTAAAGTTAATTATGGAGTTCCACAAGGTTCTGTGCTAGGACCAATTTTATTCACTTTATACATGCTTCCCTTAGGCAGTATTATTAGACGGTATTGCTTAAATTTTCATTGTTACGCAGATGATACCCAGCTTTATCTATCCATGAAGCCAGAGGACACACACCAATTAGCTAAACTGCAGGATTGTCTTACAGACATAAAGACATGGATGACCTCTAATTTCCTGCTTTTAAACTCAGATAAAACTGAAGTTATTGTACTTGGCCCCACAAATCTTAGAAACATGGTGTCTAACCAGATCCTTACTCTGGATGGCATTACCCTGACCTCTAGTAATACTGTGAGAAATCTTGGAGTCATTTTTGATCAGGATATGTCATTCAAAGCGCATATTAAACAAATATGTAGGACTGCTTTTTTGCATTTACGCAATATCTCTAAAATCAGAAAGGTCTTGTCTCAGAGTGATGCTGAAAAACTAATTCATGCATTTATTTCCTCTAGGCTGGACTATTGTAATTCATTATTATCAGGTTGTCCTAAAAGTTCCCTAAAAAGCCTTCAGTTAATTCAAAATGCTGCAGCTAGAGTACTGACGGGGACTAGCAGGAGAGAGCATATCTCACCCATATTGGCCTCTCTTCATTGGTTTCCTGTTAATTCTAGAACAGAATTTAAAATTCTTCTTCTTACTTATAAGGTTTTGAATAATCAGGTCCCATCAAGCGCCTTGGGGCAACTGTTTGTTGTGATTTGGCGCTATATAAAAAAAATTGATTGATTGATTGATTGATCTTATCTTAGGGACCTCGTAGTACCATATCACCCCAATAGAGCGCTTCGCTCTCAGACTGCAGGCTTACTTGTAGTTCCTAGGGTTTGTAAGAGTAGAATGGGAGGCAGAGCCTTCAGCTTTCAGGCTCCTCTCCTGTGGAACCAGCTCCCAATTCAGATCAGGGAGACAGACACCCTCTCTACTTTTAAGATTAGGCTTAAAACTTTCCTTTTTGCTAAAGCTTATAGTTAGGGCTGGATCAGGTGACCCTGAACCATCCCTTAGTTATGCTGCTATAGACGTAGACTGCTGGGGGGTTCCCATGATGCACTGTTTCTTTCTCTTTTTGCTCTGTATGCACCACTCTGCATTTAATCATTAGTGATCGATCTCTGCTCCCCTCCACAGCATGTCTTTTTCCTGGTTCTCTCCCTCAGCCCCAACCAGTCCCAGCAGAAGACTGCCCCTCCCTGAGCCTGGTTCTGCTGGAGGTTTCTTCCTGTTAAAAGGGAGTTTTTCCTTCCCACTGTAGCCAAGTGCTTGCTCACAGGGGGTCGTTTTGACCATTGGGGTTTTACATAATTATTGTATGGCCTTGCCTTACAATATAAAGCGCCTTGGGGCAACTGTTTGTTGTGATTTGGCGCTATATAAAAAAATTGATTGATTGATTGGTCTTGGAAAGGGCGAGATTTCTTTGAACCTGGAGCTATGGACAAGCTCAGAGCTGCAGACAAGTCCCTAGAGCAGTATTTCACTTTGAGGACATGTGAAATGGATTCCTCATTAAAGGAGGAGAGGGCTGGAGGCAGAAAGGTCAATAGAACTGTTGTCTATTGTAACCTTATTGGTCTTATTGCCCATCTCCACCAAATTAGAGGTTACCATCCCCTGACCAGATATTTTGTCAAGGTTGGCATTGATGGTGGAGGGTCATTCCTCAAGGTTTGTCTCAACCTTGAGAGACAAGACGATGAGTTGCCCAGCTAGCCAAAAGACCAAGTGGTCCTATGCAGCAGGAGCTTGCTCTGAAAAGTTTAAAGACTCAGGGGTCCATAAGCTCATGATTGTGGTCATGGTTGAGGAGGCTAGTGAGAGCTACAGTAATCTCAAGTCTCTGTTGGATCTTCTTGAACTGAACACAGCCTTGAGATCAGAAGATGCCAGTTACTCTTGTGCATTTGATATGAAACTGGCAAATGTATTCGTGGGATTGGGAACAGCTGCTTCGACATATTCATGCCCTTTGTGTGAGCTGCCGAAATCAGACTTTGCCAGACCAGACCTTCTGCTTGATGGTGGTAGACTTCGAACTCTTGGCTCCATCAGAGCGCATGCAGGCATGTATGAAGCTGCAGCAGCTAATCACAGGGGCAAGACTAAGCTAAGTTCGGCTCATTTTTACAGCTGTGAGCAAATGCCCCTCTGTGATCTTGAGGATGACTCTGCTTTGGTGCTTGACTCGGTGCCACCGATGGAACTGCACCTAATGCTAGGTGTTGTCAACCATCTTTATGATTGTCTTGATGGAAGACTCAAGAGCAAGGAAAGTTCCATCACAGCAAAAGATTGGGCAGCTTCCCTGGGACTGGCCAAGTCAGCCCACTATGGAGGACAGTTCAATGGCAACCAGTGCAGGACTTTGTTGTCCAGTACTGACAGCCTTGAACAGATTCTTCATGAGGCAGGAGCTTTAACTGTTGGAGCACCAGTCCTGGATGCCTTTGTATCCTTCAGCATGGTCAGAAAAGCTTGCTTTGGGATGACATTCAGTGCAAATTTCCAGGTTCATATCAAGAGGTTTGCTGAGGCCTTCTTGGAACTTGGCTTGAGTGTCACACCAAAGGTTCATGCAGTCCTTGTGCATGTACCACAATTCCTCAAACGCCAAAAGTCTAGAGGACTAGGATACTGGTGAGAGCAGGCTTCTGAGTGCATTCAGACTTTGATAGTCTCTGGGTTGGAAGCAGCTACAAAAGAGCCATGAGTAATAAGGACTATGCTAGTCAACTGCACAAGTATGTTGTGACCTACAACTCACGACACCAGTGAGTTTTGTAGCCTATATGTGTCAGAATTTTCTTGTCTTTCTATGATTTTTCATTAGCTGTTAGATGTTTGTTCTTGTTTCTTTTCATATTTCAGAATTAATACCATATATGAAATATAAAAAAAAAAAAAACCTGTCTGTGATTGGTACCTTGATGTGGTAGATAGGCTTAAGGAGGTATGTAACTCGTCTGAACTAAATCCAGTCAAAAATGAGAATATTTACACTAAGTTGTCCTTGAAACATCCACGTTCATGTCTTAAATGCTATTTTGGTCCAACATTTACAATACTGTGCCTTTGCGAAAACCTCAAAACCGCTTCCCAGAATGCACCGCAGCGCCAGCAGAGTCCTGGCATCTCACAGCACATGTAAACAATGGCTAGCGAGGATGTGGATGGCGTCGATCCATCAAGGTCATGGGCGATTATGGTGATGACACGTTCTTCCAAGTTGAGAGGGTTAGAGGAGGTGTAGCACCTGTGAAGGACTTCTGACGTCCCAATGTGGTCTTGCTGTCTACACTTCATGAGGTTTGTTATGTCCGCCAAGGACATACAACCCCAACTCCAATGAAGTTGGAATGTTGTGTAAAATGTAAATAAAAACAGAATACAATGATTTGCAAATCCTCTTCAACCTATATTCAATTGAATACACCACAAAGACAAGATATTTAATGTTCAAACTGATAAACTTTATTGTTTTTGTGCAAATATTTGCTCATTTTGAAGTGGATGCCTGCAACATGTTTCAAAAAAGCTGGGACGGGGCAACAAAAGACTGGGAAAGTTGATGAATGCTCAAACAACATCTGTTTGGAAACAGGTGAGTGTCATGATGGGTATAAAAGGAGCATCCCCAAAGGCTCAGCCGTTCACAAGCAAAGATGGGGTGAGGATCACCACTTTGTGAACAACTGCATGAAAAAATAGTCCAACAGTTTAAGAATAATGTTTTTCAACGTTGAATTGCAAGAAATTTAGGGATTCCATCATCTACAGTCCATAATATAATCAGAAGATTCAGAGAATCTGGAGAACTTTCTACACATAAGCAGCAAGGCCGAAAACCAACACTGAATGCCCATGACCTTCGATCCCTCAGGCGGCACTGAATTAAAAACTGACATCATTGTGTAAAGGATCTTACCGCGTGGGTTCAGGAACACTTCAGAAAACCATTGTCAGTTAACACAGTTCATCGCTACATCTACAAGTGCAAGTTAAAACTCTACCATGCAGTGGTGAAAGCCAAACATCAACAACATCCAGAAACGCCGCCACCTTCTCTGGGCCCGAGCTCATTTGAAATGGACAGACACAAACTGGAAAAATGTGCTGTGGTCTGATGAGTCCACATTTCAAATTGTTTTTGGAAATCATGGACGTCGTGTCCTCTGAACCATTCAGATTGTTACCAGCGCAAAATTCAAAAGCCAGCATCTGTGATGGTATGGGGGTGTGTTAGTGCCCATGACATGGACAACTTACACATCTGTGATGGCACCATCAATGCTGAAAGGTACATCCAGGTTTTGGAGCAACACATGCTGCCATCCAAGCAACGTCTTTTTCAGGGACGTCCCTGCTTATTTCAGCAAGACAATGCCAAGCCACATTCTGCACGTGTTACAACAGCGTGGCTTCGTAGTAAAAGAGTGCGGGTACTAGACTGGCCTGCCTGCAGTCCAGACCTGTCGCCCATTGAAAATGTGTGGTGCATTATGAAGCGCAAAATACGACAACAGAGACCCCGGACTGTTGAACAACTGAAGTTGGACATCAAGCAAGAATGGGAAAGAATTCCACCTACAAAGCTTCAACAATTAGTGTCCTCAGTTCCCAAACGCTTATTGAGTGTTGTTAGAAGGAAAGGTGATGTAACACAGTGGGAAACATACCACTGTCCCAGCTTTTTTGAAACATGTTGCAGGCATCCATTTCCAAATGAGCAAATATTTGCACAAAAACAAGAAAGTTTATCAGTTTGAACATTAAATATCTTGTCTTTGTGGTGTATTCAATTGAATATAGGTTGAAGAGGATTAGAAAATCATTGTATTCTGTTTTTATTTACATTCATCACAACGTCCCAACTTCATTGGAATTGGGGTTGTACTAAAATGACCTGTCTGTCTGTCTGTTAGCAGCATTACATCAAAACTACTGCACAGGTTTTCACAAAATCTGCACCACATATAGATATTAGGCCATGAAAGAACCAATTCAATTTTGGAGTTGATCTGGATTGGATCTTAATCAAGTTTCACTTTATATAGGCTTTGAAGTATTACTGTTAGCAGGATTATGTCAAAACTACTGCACAGATTTTGACAAGGTTTTTAACACAGATACATATTAGGCCATGGAAGACTCCATTAAATTTTGAAGGTGATCTGGATCTGGATCCAAATTCTGGATAAAGATTTCACTTTATATAGTCTTTGAAGGATTACCTCAAAACTACTTGATGGATTCTCACCAAATCTGCACCACAGACAGATGTTAGGCCATGGAAGACTCCACTGAATTTTAGAGGTGATCCAGATCCAGATTGGTGGACGTCGGAAATGACTCTTGTTTACATTGTGCCCTGAACCAGTGTTGTAGACCGAACAGTCCCCTTAAATATTGGTCCCTCCTGATGACGCGGTTTATCACCTCGTTCCTGCTTCAAACTGCCTCCAGTCATCATCTGTCTCAGCGACAGATATCTGAAGCTTTTAAATAATCATTTCCACATAAATTCAGCATTATTTCATCATAAAAGATGAGGAGGAAGCGATCAGAGAGCCACAACTAAATTAGCTGATGCATCACTGCACATCGGACATTTCAAAGCATCACAGAATTTTGCCTCATTTCTGCTTAAAACTGACTTTAGAATGATTTAAGAGGTTTTACCTTTATCATCTGTTGGTTAATAATCACATTAATCCATTTGATTGCTTTGGGTGAAGAGACTCCATCTGCTGTGGTCCGAAATGATGTGTGCACAGATGCAAAAGGCGGACTGATTTTTAGGGGCGGACCATTTGGTCTGCGACACTGGAACTCTGCTGAAACTGACCTCTCTGGTGATTCATGGACAGCAAGATGGTGCGAGATTCACAACTGTGAAACAGTGAATGAAGCTTTTTAGTGAAGCCTGGCATTCACAGTTTCAACATCAAACACTTAAACGAGACGTTTCTGTGTAGGCTCTCAGTTGTCCAGGTGGTTTCCATAGTAGAGAAGCTTGAATCTTCGACTGGACTGGGTTGCTTGACGCGAGGACGTTTCGCTTCAAATCGCAGAAGCTTCCTCAGCTAAAATTCTTGCTCTGGAAGTCTGACTTCTGTCTGACTCTTGTAGAGAAGAATAAAACAGAAGCCAACAAAAGCTGGAGTTTTAAACCTAACCAGACCCCTCCTACTGAGAGGCAGACTGCTATAGGCTAGTGACTAAACAATAGCTCTAATTAGCAACTATTGTGCTCTAGTTAGCACCCTCCTAATGGCAGGACAGCTGTCCCTCTAATGATGGGATGGATGCCTTTCTGATGGCTCCCTTGATGACGTGAATGACTCATTACCATGAACAAAAGACTGAAACTCCTTTGACCTGAGTACCCCATTGTAAACAGGGGATAAAGTGTGTCTCAGACCCCCCTCCCTGGTTAAGGCTGGGTTTCAAACGTTTCACAAAGAATGCCTCCTTGACCCCTCTCTCAAACCATTTCTTCTCTCTGGCTAATATTTTAACTTCCTTGTCCTCAAATGTGTGGTTAGTGTCTTTAAGGTGGAGATGAACTGCAGACTGAGGTCCACTGGCGACCTCTCTGCGGTGCTGGTATAGCCTTTTGTGTAAAGGTTGCTTCATTTCACCTATGTAGTGTTTGTTACAGTTTTCCTGACATCTGATAGAATACACTACATTGCTCTGTTTGTAACTAGGGATCCTGTCCTTAGGGTGAACTAAATTCTGTCTCAAGGTGTTAACCGGTTTAAAGTAAACTGGGATTTTGTGCTGTCTGAAGATCCTCTGTAGTTTTTCCCCTACTCCTGCTAAATAAGGGAGAGACACTCCTGTTCTTCTTGTCTCCGTCTCCTGTCTATCTGGTCTCTTTGTTCTCTGGGACTTCTGCACTTTGTCACTTAAACGAGACAGTTTAATCTCATCGTATCAAACATCATTCTGTGACATTTTTCCTTTGGCCAGCTTTCCTTTTTATTACCAACGATAAAACTGCAGCTCGCTGCCCCAAACTACACTAGCAAGGTGCTATGAAACACTGGTTCATAACACAGTTGTTGATAACTTGCTCATGCTTTCTCAGGACACTACAGGTACGTAAAATACATGTCCTTTTTATTTGTAGCATTTTCTTTCTTACAGGAGGTATGTATTCAGCGTTTATGAGAAAGATATTTAATGCTATGCAATAAGTCATTTCATTTGTACCCCGCTGAAAAAAACACCCATCCGCAAATTTAGGTCTGACAGCTGGATCTGATTAACGCAGCCGGTCTGCTCTGTGTGAGCCTGATCCTGTCAGATCTCAGAAACTAAGCAGTGTGGGCCCTGGTTAGGACTTGGATGGGAGACCTCTTCTGAACACCAGGGGCTCTGTGTGTGTGTGTGTGTGTGTGTGTGTTTCTCCAGGTTGCATCAGGAAGGGCATCCGGCATAAAACTTGTGCCAAATACCAATGAGGATCTGGCTCTATCTGCTGTGGGGAACCCAAACAAAAATGGGAGCAGCCAAAACGACGATGACAACAACATCTGGATCTGATTAACAGGCTGGTTCAGGTACCACAGTTGTAATACTTAAACACACCTAACAAAAAAAAAAAAAGCATCTTACTGACATCAGTGTGTGTGAGAGAGTGGGTAAATGTGAGGCATCATTGTAAAGTGTTTTGCCTATATGCACCTGAAAGCATAAGAGAAATACGATCCATTCACACATTTGCTGGAAACAGGCAGAAATTAAGTAATACTGTGCTTTCCAAAATAAAAAGTCCAAATGAGTATCTGCACTCTGGAAACTCGGCAGGAAAAAAACATAAATTAAATAAAAAACAAAACAAAACAAAACTATGATTTCAAAAGGCCAAAGCTGCTATAAATAAGCAGGTCAGGGAGCAGACACTGGCACCACATGATACAACCACCACACCATGTAACCACCTTGGGTCCTGGATGGTAACCACCTAGGCAGACAACCAGTCCATTACTACCACTCAAAAGTAACCATCAATCTGCTGCAGCCAGAAATAAGCAACCTGGCAGAACAGTTCTTTTCAATTTAAGGAGACAGTCACAGAAATGGGTCATTTCTGAAACCTCAAACTGTTTTATTACCTCCATCAAAGAAAGAGGCTGTTTTCACTGACCTCTGCCTGTTTGTCACACTGTTAGCTTGTTAGCCGTGGTTAGCTTTGAAACTACAGCTTCGGCTTCACATCGTGACATCTGGTAATTAGTAGAGAATCTGCACCTGTTTATTCTGCACCATAAAAAAGGCGTTTAAGGACCAAAAGGCATTAAATGTGAACTGGAACAGGAGTGAGAGTGGAATAAGATCTAGATGAACAGTTTACCTTGTCCAGTTTTGCCTCAATCTCCACCACCTCAGTCTCCACTTCATCGATATTTGCCCTGAGGAGAAACAAAAAAGCGAGAAAGTATAAGTACATGAGAGAAGAGAAGGCCTCCGTGTAACGTATGAGCGTGTCATGTGTGCCACTGGAACGCTGCCATCCTGCAGTGTGTCTGTGGTTTCCCACGTCTTCACGGACGCCCTCCATAAATCTCTGAGTGATGGAGGACTTTTGCTCGGTCGAGTCCAGACTCGTTGACTTTGGGCGCTGCGCCGAGCCAGTGTGAAGTGAGCGAGACGTTCTGGGAGCAGCGCAGCTCCGTCAAAACAAAGTGACGGACGGTGTCTCTCACCAGTCAGGCCAACACAGCTGGCTCGCCGCGGAGCCCGGTCCACCTACCCATCGTCATCAGCGGCACCGCCGCACCCGGGGGAGAGGCGCGAGTTACACCCACGGGCCACAGCTGGCTGACGTAGATCCCTAACAAACACTGCCGCCACATTTTTCTCTGATTGATGTCAGAGAGGAGCGAGAGGGTCACGTCCTGATCGACGGCCAACGTCTTTACACTGGTTTGCTGCTCATGTTACTGCTGCAGAGCGAGAACTCAAAAACCCCTTTTCCACAGATGCTGCTGGTTCCACAAAACCCCTCTTCAGCCAAGAAGAAGAAAAACGAAGGAAGGACAAAAGTTCCCACACTGGTTTTTTCAGCTTCAGAAATGTGCTGATCTCTGGCACCCGTGATGTCACAGGTCAGGCAGCAGGAAGCGCCTTGTTCTTGTTGTTGTTGCTTGAGCAGCTTCAAGACAGCGAGCAGCAAAGCAACACCCAACGTTCAAATTTGGTGTTTTTAGAAGGAAAAAAAAAAGCTCAATCAATGCAATGCACGTCAAAATAAATGCACAAATACATTAGTGACGGCACAGTGCACAAGAGAACCGATGTCACTGACCAAACACCCCCCCCCCCCCCCCCAAAAAAAAAAAAAAAATCGGTCCGCCCTGCCTTCACTGCACATTTGTCATTTGGGACCACAGCAGCTCATCTGTGACTGACTCTCTACACCCAAAGCGATCAGAAGGAATAATGGGATTATTAACCATCAGATGACAATATAAAACCTCTTAACGATTCCCTTATTGGTCCTTCAGAGTGGCCGTTGTTTTTGGGGGCGTTTGTCAGAAAAATGATCATTTCTCTATAATGATTACAGATCCTGCAGCGCAGCTTTGTTTTGAACCTTGAACCAATGAAGCAGTGCTTCGATCTTCGATCTGCTGCTTCGTTGTTTTTTTTTGTTTTATTTCGCTTTATTTTAATTTTTCCCTGCTAAAACCCCAAAGAGCATATGTCTATGAGTAATATTTACCTTTTTTTATGTTAAACTGACCTGTTGTGGTCTCCTGAAACAGTTGATAGATGGATTTTATAACTTAAAAAAGGGACCAATGCTAACGCATTAGCATGTCTATGGCATTTTCAATGTTAAAGTTAGCATTAAGCCGAGTCATTATCAAGCGTCCCTCCCCAGCACACAAAGGATTCTGGGATACTCCAAAATCGTGAATAGCGGAGGCTCGGAGGCCTTTACAGTGACATCATCAATGTGCTGCCGTGTGAGGAGCTGAGCTGCACAGAAACACCAGACCCGGTGCCACAAGGGGGCGTTTGGGGGTGACGCCCCTTCACGTCATCAACCTCGCCCTCTCGAATGTGAGAGTTATCAAAAAGAAAAAGAAAAAGAAAGAAAAAGAAATACTGGAAAATATAGTGCCTCGCAGTTTCGCGGATTTTTTTAGTCCAATTTTGCATGCTTTTTTTTTTTTAAACAGCGCATTGTGCTCTGCGTCCTCATCAAACAGGCCGGTGTTCTGTCGAGATGACGGGACACCTGTTGCTGCACCACGAAGGGAGAGTACGCGAATTGTGTTCTGCCTGTCTGTTTATAAGAATCTTCTTGCCCAGAAGAAAAAAAGAGTGTCAACAACTACCCATAACTGTGTTCTTCACTCAGAAAAAGACACCTGTAGCGAGGTTTAAGAGGAAAAAGGCGCAACAGTGGCGCAGCGCCAGGACGAAGAGGCGCGATCAGAGGAACTGTGAAATACTGGTCAGTCACTATTAATAATTTCTTATGTGTCCGACCTCGTTCGTTGATCGTTAAAATTAAATTCGTTAGTTCTAAATGCCATCATAATTATTTATAGGAAAATGTTCTATTTTTATTTCTCAAACAAATGTTTGGGCCTGAAAACAGGTTGGTCTTATTTTTCTACTAAGGTTTGAACTTTGAGAGTGTTTACACACGAGAGAAAAGTGAGAAAATGTTCATGCCTGATTGAGAAAGTGTATAAAGTGTGTAGTGAGGGGTTTTACAGCCTTAAAACGTCTATAATAATTGTAAAAAATAACGCTGTCTACTTCACGGATTTCGCCTATCGCGGGCTATTTTTAGAACATAACTCCCGCGATAAATGAGGGACCACTGTACATCTACATGAAAGGTTTATCTTTGACCCGTTGTGTGACTGTCATGCCCAGTTGCGCTGTGTTTGTGCTTGTGATGGAGGGCTGTATGTGGGGTTAATCTACTGTCTCGTGTCGTTTCTCAGATCAGTTGTTGGTTTGGTTTTGTGGTATGTAGGAGATCCCTTGACCGAGGGTCTATACGTTCAAATAATAATTAAAAAATACTGTCATCACTCTTTACTCTCAGTCAGTCTCTTACAACGGTGTAGCCGAAATACACAAGCTTTCTAGGAGTGCACCCAATTCATTACACATTCTCAGAGGCAGGTACCCTCCCGTGCGCACTTTTTTTTGTGTGTGTGTGTGGGGGGAGGGTGATAAACTCATCGCCCCCTTAATATTTTTTTCTGGTGCCGGGCCTGAGAAACACCCAGATAAAACACTAAGATGTGATACGAAGCCAAAAAGTGCTTCTCCTGTGTTTTCTGGTCCTGTGTCCAGCAGTGCAGAAGGAAAAAAATAAAGAAACAAAAAGACTCTCAGATTCTGTTATGGGATCTGACACCACGTCCAGCTGCTCGGCTCGTAGCGGTCAGGCTGGCGAGGACTGGCGCTGTGTTGGCAGGAACGCGCCATGAGTAGCTTTTCATTAAAGCAGCATTCCTCTCCCTCACTTTCTACCTTTTATTTTTATAAAATCAAAGCACCACCTGCAGCATCTGTGTGAGGAGACGAGTGTCTGCGGCTAATATCTGTAAAGGCTGGCAGGGCGTTAAAACCTGCACCCTCTCTCTGGCTTCGGCTGGATTAGCCCGCTTGGCCAGCGTGCAGCGAGTCAAGAGGACGAGGGCAGATGAGCACGTGCTCATCTCAGACCGTACGAGTGTGGAAAATATGCAACAAAAGCTGGTGCAGAATGTAAACATATGGTGCATTACAGAAATAATTAACAGCACATTATTCCACATGTGGACACCGGAACGTCCTGAACCACACCCGGGAATAATGTGGCAGCAAGAAAGGCGGATTTCCCTGCTGATGTCATTCCTCAAAACGCTCTTTTAACTCGATAATGCGGAGCTTAACGGGATGCTGCTTTTTGAGGAGAATGTAACAGGAAATGTGACACATAAATACAAAGACATTTTATGATGAACACCCAAAGACACAACCCTGTTAAATATCAAACACTGGCGAGTCTTTACGTCCACGGTATCTTTGATTTGACGCTTGTTGAGACCTCCAGGAAAGTTTTAATATTTTTAGAACAATCTTATTTGACTACGTCTACTGAAATGTGCGCCCAGTGGACCCCAGGCTTTAGGCTCATGACTTCCACGTCTATCTGAACGGATGCACATAGTGCCCTCAGGCCTGTCGCCACAGCAACCACATTGTAAATGGGCTTCAAAGGTCCCCGATGAGTCTGTGAGTTGACCCTTATTCACACTGCAAGGGGCCGAGCAGCTAAGTAGATAATGACACGACTTAAAACGAGGCTGGTGACAAGAGATGTCCATTAAAAACTCATAAACAGCAGTACATCCCGCCACAGTCGACCCATCATCTAATACATCTAATCACTGCGTGCCACAAATCTATAAATAGACACACTCTAAAATCACTAATCTGTGCCCATTTGAGGGCAGGATTAGTGTGGACTCGTTTATCTGACAGTGAGGAGTAAAAACATAATAAACATGGGGATTGTGCTGAACAACACAGAGTGCTGACGGGGCGGACGGGGAAATTTCTGAGGTTCTGTTTACTAGCCTACTTTAATTTCTCTGGACTTCATGTTAACGCCTCATGTCGTAATTGAAATCACATGATGCCACAAATTCCACTCCAACAGATCAGTTTCAAAACATTTGGAAATTTAGCAGTGACACAAGAAATCTTTGATCAAGCTCAAAAAAAGGTGACCTCTTACAACCCCAGTTCCAATGAAGTTGGGATGTTGTATAAAATGTAAATAAAAACAGAATCCAATGATTTTCAAATCCTCTTCAACCTATATTCAGTTGAATACACCACAAAGACAAGATATTTAATGTTCAAACTAATAAACTTTATTGTTTTTGTGCAAATATTTGCTCATTTTCAAAATGGATGCCTGCAACATGTTTCTAAAAAGTTGGGACAGTGGTATGTTTCCCACTGTGTTACATCACCTTTCCTTCTAACAACACTCAATAAGCGTTTGGGAACTGAGGACACTAATTGTTGAAGCTTTGTAGGTGGAATTCTTTCCCATTCTTGCTTGATGTACGACTTCAGTTGTTCAACAGTCCGGGGTCTCTGTTGTCGTATTTTGTGCTTCATAATGCGCCACACATTTTCAATGGGCGACAGGTCTGGACTGCAGGCAGGCCAGTCTAGTACCCGCACTCTTTTACTACGAAGCCACGCTGTTGGAACACGTGCAGAATGTGGCTTGACATTGTCTTGATGAAATAAGCAGGGACGTCCCTGAAAAAGACGTTGCTTGGATGGCAGCATGTGTTGCTCCAAAACCTGGATGTACCTTTCAGCATTGATGGTGCCATCACAGATGTGTAAGTTGTCCATGTCATGGACACTAACACACCCCCATACCATCACAGATGTGTAAGTTGTCCATGTCATGGGCACTAACACACCCCCATACCATCACAGATGTGTAAGTTGTCCATGTCATGGGCACTAACACACCCCCATACCATCACAGATGCTGGCTTTTGAACTTTGTGCTGGTAACAATCTGGATGGTCTTTTTCCTCTTTTGTCCAGAGGACACGATGTCCATGATTTCCACTTGTAGATGTAGCGACGAACTGTGTTAACTGACAATGGTTTTCTGAAGTGTTCCTGAGCCCATGCGGTAAGATCCTTTACACAATGATGTTGGTTTTTAAAGCAGTGCCGCCTGAGGGATCAAAGGTCACAGGCATTCAATGTTGGTTTTTGGCCTTGCCGCTTACATGTAGAAAGTTCTCCAGATTCTCTGAATCTTCTGATTATATTATGGACTGTAGATAATGGAATACCTAAATTCCTTACAACTGAATGTTGAGAAATATTGTTCTTAAACTGTTGGACTATTTTTTTCATGCAGTAGTTCACAAAGTGGTGATCCTCACCCCATCTTTGCTTGTGAACAGCTGAGCCTTTTGGGGATGCTCCTTTTATACCCAATCACGAGTGTCCTCAGTTCTTAAACGCTTATTGAGTGTTGTTAGAAGGAAAGGTGATGTAACACAGTGGTAAACATACCACTGTTCCAGCTTTCAAGATTCCAGATTCAAGAGAATTTTATTGTCATATGCACATAGGAACATGTTCCCTGCACAATGAAATGTGTCTACTGCATTTAACCCATCCTAATTGCCAGTTAGGAGCAGAAGTCGCCTTTAGGCACCCGGGGACCAGCTCCAGATGTACATCCCTGCCTTGGTCAACAGCAGGGCTGAGCAAACCATAACCGGCCTCATGACAACAGACGACACACACGTAACACATAACACACATAAGCCGGCCCGGTACATGAACACATATAAAAGCACACACAAGGTAAAGGTTTTGAAACATGTTGCAGGCATCCATTTCAAAATGAGCAAATATTTGCACAAAAACAATAAAGTTTATCAGTTTGAACATTAAATATCTTGTCTTTGTGGTGTATTCAATTGAATATAGTTTGAAGAGGATTTGAAAATCATTGGATTATGTATTTATTTACATTTTACACAACATCCCAACTTCACTGGAATTGGGGTTGTACTAAAGAGTTGGTTTGAGTGTAGGTATTAAATCTATGACTATGGCAACAACTGTACAACTCCTCATTCAGGTGGAGGAGGAGTAACAGGAAGACAGAGGTTTGGAATGAGAGGAACAGCAGTAGTCAGTAAACCAGTATGTCTGGTATTTTTTACTGCAAACTGTTTTTCTTTTATTACTTTCACGTTTGATACTCTGTGTGCTTCTTACGCTGTGTGCTGCTATACAATGCTGCTGGAACCTCAATTTCCCCGAGGGAGTCTTCTCAAGCAATCAATAAAGTTCTGTCTAATCTAATGAAATATAGTCAGTGCAGCTAACGTTGCCCACTTATCACTACCTACAAGCTAGTGCCAACATACAAATTTAATAATATTAAAATTTCACACAATGAATATACAGGAGCGCAGACTTCTAAGATGGTTTAACGTACAACAGACATTCAGCCTGCACATGCGCTAACTCTGACCAACTAGCTTGACAGCTAGTTTTTCAGGATGAACAGAGGCCTTTATTTAACTGAGAATCCACTTTAGACTTATTTCACATGTTAATCTATATTTTAGATATATTTCATCACTGTACTTGTAATATGCATATGTCACAGACATGAATGAGCGAAGCTAGTCAGCATCTCACCGTGTCATTTAGGTCCTTCAGACTTTATTTTAAGTAAATGCTTCAGGGGAGCATTAGCATGGCTAATACTGTTCAGCTTCTGGGGGAGCTCTGCTCCCCTCCCCCAGACCCCCCCGCCTTTTTAAGCATTTTTCATTATTTGCCTCTCATTTGCCTCTTTCAAGTTCAATTCAATTTTTAAATTTATTTTCATTTATATAGCGCCAAATCACAACAGAATTGCCTCAAGGCGCTTCACACAGGTAAGGTCTAACCTTACTAACCCCCAGAGCAACAGTGGTAAGCAAAAACTCCCTCTGAGGAAGAAACCTCAAGCAGACCAGGGCCATGATACAGACACAAACTACAGAACAATTCACAAAACAAATATACAGGAAATGCTGTTGGTGCACAGGACAGGAGGGTCTCCAGCACAAATACCACACCCATCTCTGGATGGAGCTGCACCTTAAACAGAGAGAAAAAACAGAATCAGGCATCAGAAAGACAAAAAAATACAGTATAATTTGTCAGCATTAAACAACAAGAAAAACAGGAAATACTAAGGTGATCGCCGGCCACTAGCCCTAAACTTCACTAAAAGACCCAGAAATTAGGTAAAGTTGAGGCTGCAGCACACTCCGTTTACTAATAAAATGAATTAAAATAGTAAAAAGCGTAAAACAAAACTGCACCAGTATGCTGCCATACGAAAGGGAAAATAAGTGCATCTTAAGTCTGGACTTGAAAATCTCCACAGAACCTGACTGTTTTGTTGATGCAGGGAGATAATTCCACAGAACAGGGGCACGATAAGAGAAAGCTCTTATTCACCCTTGGGACACTCCTGCACCTAGTGCAGCGGATAACTGAAAAAAATGCTTCAAATGGTGATGCAAGTACGTAAGGTTTAATTAGGTCACCTCGTAGGGAGGTGCCAGTCTGTGAACAATTTTATAGACTAGTAGGAGAACCTTAAAATCTGATCTCACTGGGACAGGAAGCCAGTAAAGAGATGCCAAAATGGGTGTAACATGGTCAAACTTTCTGCTTCGTGTCAAAAGTCTGGCTGCAGCATTTTGAACCAGTTGGAGAGCCCTAATACTGGACTGCGGTAAACCAGAAAATAGAAAATTACAGTAGTCCAATCTAAAAGAGATGAACGCATGGATCAGGGTCTCAGCATCAGCCATAGACAGGATGGGACGAATCTTCGCTATATTTCGCAGGTGGAAGAAAGCAGTCCTAGTAATACTCTCTGGAGGAGGTGGCTGAGAGGAGGGTGTTAGCCAAGTTCAAGGACAATTCCTCTCACCCTCTGCACCGGACTGTAGTGGAGCTGAGCAGCTCGTTCAGTGACAGACTGAGGCACCCTCAGTGCAAGAACACGTCGTTCCTCCCTGCTGCTGTCAGACTGTACAGTAACACTGTGAAATAACCACATGCAATAATATATCCACAAATCATGTGCAATAACAACTTGTTTACAAATCCCAGCACTAATGTCACTTTATCACATCTAAACTCCATTTCACATATTGTAAATAAGATGCTCCTATTTTTTAACTCCAATCATGTTTATATATATATATATATAATTATTATTTGTACCTCATTTTCTTATTTTATTGTATTGTTACAAGTATCATTATTATTGCTTATCCTTGCACACACTGTTTGATGAACATTTTCCTCCACTCACACTCATCTTGTGTTTCTTAAGAGCTGACATAACGTGAATTTCTCCACTGTGAGATCAATAAAGTATTATCTTATATCTCTAATGTTGAGGTCAAAGGACAACGTAGGATCAAAAATTACCCAAAGGTTATCCCTTCAGACAGGAAAATGGCTCTTGGGAGCATGACTAAAACCTTTCAGCTTCTGTAGGGCCTCTGCCCCCCCCATACCCCCCACCTAAGTATTTTTCTTTTTTTGCTTTTCAGCTGACCCCCCTAATTACAGCCCTCTTAACCTCCTGCCACTTTAAGCATTTTTTTTTAATTGTAGATGTAAATTAATATTCAAAGTTTTCAGCTAGTTGACAGTAGGGCTGCACAATATGGACAAATTATCGTATCTCAATATTGTTATATAAATTGTCATGTAAATGTCACTTAGCAGGACTCTGCAGGACTGTTTTGCTAAAACAGACTGGGATGTGTTTAGAACCGCGGCCATCCAGGAGGATTCTTCTGTTAGCGTAGTAGAATATGCTGAGTATGTATCTGGGTATATCAGCACCTGTGTTGAGAACATCATACCCACCATACAAGTCAAGAAGTTCCCCAACAAGAAGCCCTGGATTAATACCGAGGTATTGCGCTTACTGCGTGCTCGCACTGCTGCATTTAAATCTGGCAACGAGGCTGAGCGCAAAGCCGCACAATATAGACTGAAGAGGGCCATAAGAGCGGCCAAGAGGCAGCATAGAGAGAAGACAGAGAACTTCTACTCCAATGCTGACCCCAGGAGGATGTGGCAAGGTCTGAACCACATCTCAGACTTCAGAACTGGCTCCAGGACTACCACCATCAGCTCTTCAGACAGCCTCCTGGAAGACCTCAATGTGTTCTACTCACGCTTTGAGAGCTCCACCTCCACCTGTACCACATCCATAGATCATACACACACTTCGGCTGCCCAACCTCCCTCCTCCCCTCTCGTTATCACACCAGCCCAGGTACACAGAGCACTGAGGAGTATTCGGCTCCGGAAAGCTGTTGGCCCAGATAACATACCTGGTCGTGCCCTCAGAGCATGTGCCAACGAGCTGACTGACGTTCTTACCTCCATCGTCAACCTTTCCCTCAGTCAATGCACTGTTCCCACCTGCTACAAGACCACCACCATCATCCCCCTACCCAAGAAGAACCCCCCATCTTGCCTGAATGACTATAGGCCAGTAGCACTCACTCCAATCATTATGAAGTGTTTCGAGAGAGTGGTACTGTCATACATTCAGGGCTGCATACCGGACATCACAGACCCCCTGCAGTACGCTTACAGGCACAACAGGTCAACCTCGGATGCCATTGCCGCCGCCCTGCACGCTTCCCTCTCCCACCTGGAAAATAAAGACTCTTACATCAGAGTACTTTTCATTGACTACAGCTCTGCTTTCAACACGGTCATCCCTCACAAACTCACCTACAAATTGTCTGCCCTTGGACTCCACCCCACCCTCTGTGACTGGCTTCTGGACTTTCTGACTGGCAGACCACAGTCTGTCAAGATTGGGAATAGGACCTCAGCCAGCATCACCACCAACATCGGTACCCCGCAGGGCTGCGTCCTCAGCCCTATTCTCTACACCCTCTTCACCTACGACTGTGCCGCCTCTCACCCCGACAACACCATCATAAAGTTTGCTGACGACACTGCTGTGATTGGACGCATCACCGGCGGAGACGAAGCAGCTTACAGGAGGGAGGTGGAAGGCCTGGTGACATGGTGTGGAGTCAACAACCTCACCCTGAACACAGATAAAACCAAGGAAATGATAGTGGACATGAGGAGGGAGAGGGAACCTCATCAGCCACTGTCTATCCAAGGACGCGAGGTGGAGAGAGTGAGCAGCTTTAAATATCTGGGGGTCCACATCAGTAGTGACCTCACTTGGACACTCAACACCACACAGGTGGTAAAGAAGGCTCAGCAGTGGCTGTACTTTCTGAGGAGGCTGAGGAAATTTGGCATGTCACCCAAGATTCTCAGCAACTTCTACAGCTGCATCATTGAGTCCATTCTCACCACCTCGATTACTGCGTGGTATGGCAGCTCAACGGTGAATGACCGCAAACGCCTGCAGAGAGTAGTGAAGACCGCATCAAAGATCACGAAGACGCCACTACCATCTCTGCAGAGCATCTACCATCGGAGAGTCCACAACAGAGCTGCCGCCATCATAAAAGACCCTACACATCCCCAACATGGACTGCTCACACTGCTGCCTTCAGGACGGAGGTTCAGGAGTGTGAAATGCAAAACCACCCGCTTCAAAAACTCTTTCTACCCCACTGCCATCAGACTGCTGAATGCTGCTAAGGACTGAGCAGACCCCCTGGGGTCACTTCACACTGTTACTGCACCTTACTGTTACTTTACTGTTAACTGTTAATACTTGAATCTTGCTATTTGCACATTATTTCATTTCACTTCATACTGTAACTGCACCTTTATTGTTACTTTACTGTTAATTGTTAATATTTGAATCTAGCTATTTGCACATTAACTCATCAATACCGTACAGTCAATGTAGCACACTACTGCACATTTATGTACATAGGATATATATATATATATATATATTTTTTTTAATGCTTATTTTTTTAATGTCTATTTGACTATTATTATAGACACCCGGTGAGAGCAGCAAAGAAGAGAATTTCATTGCACAGGGAAATACGTTTCTTACTGTACATATGACAATAAACCTTTTGAACTTTGAACTTATATATCAATCAATCAATCAATTTTTTTTTATATAGCGCCAAATCACAACAAACAGTTGCCCCAAGGCGCTTTATATTGCAAGGCAAGGCCATACAATAATTATGTAAAACCCCAACGGTCAAAACGACCCCCTGTGAGCAAGCACTTGGCTACAGTGGGAAGGAAAAACTCCCTTTTAACAGGAAGAAACCTCCAGCAGAACCAGGCTCAGGGAGGGGCAGTCTTCTGCTGGGACTGGTTGGGGCTGAGGGAGAGAACCAGGAAAAAGACATGCTGTGGAGGGGAGCAGAGATCGATCACTAATGATTAAATGCAGAGTGGTGCATACAGAGCAAAAAGAGAAAGAAACAGTGCATCATGGGAACCCCCCAGCAGTCTACGTCTATAGCAGCATAACTAAGGGATGGTTCAGGGTCACCCGATCCAGCCCTAACTATAAGCTTTAGCAAAAGGAAAGTTTTAAGCCTAATCTTAAAAGTAGAGAGGGTGTCTGTCTCCCTGATCTGAATTGGGAGCTGGTTCCACAGGAGAGGAGCCTGAAAGCTGAAGGCTCTGCCTCCCATTCTACTCTTACAAACCCTAGGAACTACAAGTAAGCCTGCAGTCTGAGAGCGAAGCGCTCTATTGGGGTGATATGGTACTACGAGGTCCCTAAGATAAGATGGGACCTGATTATTCAAAACCTTATAAGTAAGAAGAAGAATTTTAAATTCTATTCTAGAATTAACAGGAAGCCAATGAAGAGAGGCCAATATGGGTGAGATATGCTCTCTCCTTCTAGTCCCCGTCAGTACTCTAGCTGCAGCATTTTGAATTAACTGAAGGCTTTTAGGGAACTTTTAGGACAACCTGATAATAATGAATTACAATAGTCCAGCCTAGAGGAAATAAATGCATGAATTAGTTTTTCAGCATCACTCTGAGACAAGACCTTTCTGATTTTAGAGATATTGCGTAAATGCAAAAAAGCAGTCCTACATATTTGTTTAATATGCGCTTTGAATGACATATCCTGATCAAAAATGACTCCAAGATTTCTCACAGTATTACTAGAGGCCAGGGCAATGCCATCCAGAGTAAGGATCTGGTTAGACACCATGTTTCTAAGATTTGTGGGGCCAAGTACAATAACTTCAGTTTTATCTGAGTTTAAAAGCAGGAAATTAGAGGTCATCCATGTCTTTATGTCTGTAAGACAATCCTGCAGTTTAGCTAATTGGTGTGTGTCCTCTGGTTTCATGGACAGATAAAGCTGGGTATCATCTGCGTAACAATGAAAATTTAAGCAATACCGTCTAATAATACTGCCTAAGGGAAGCATGTATAAAGTGAATAAAATTGGTCCTAGCACAGAACCTTGTGGAACTCCATAATTAACCCTAGTCTGTGAAGAAGATTCCCCATGTACATGAACAAATTGTAATCTATTAGACAAATATGATTCAAACCACCGCAGCGCAGTGCCTTTAATACCTATGGCATGCTCTAATCTCTGTAATAAAATTTTATGGTCAACAGTATCAAAAGCAGCACTGAGGTCTAACAGAACAAGCACAGAGATGAGTCCACTGTCCGAGGCCATAAGAAGATCATTTGTAACCTTCACTAATGCTGTTTCTGTACTATGATGAATTCTAAAACCTGACTGAAACTCTTCAAATAGACCATTCCTCTGCAGATGATCAGTTAGCTGTTTTACAACTACCCTTTCAAGAATTTTGAGAGAAAAGGAAGGTTGGAGATTGGCCTATAATTAGCTAAGATAGCTGGGTCAAGTGATGGCTTTTTAAGTAATGGTTTAATTACTGCCACCTTAAAAGCCTGTGGTACATAGCCAACTAACAAAGATAGATTGATCATATTTAAGATCGAAGCATTAAATAATGGTAGGGCTTCCTTGAGCAGCCTGGTAGGAATGGGGTCTAATAAACATGTTGATGGTTTGGATGAAGTAACTAATGAAAATAACTCAGACAGAACAATCGGAGAGAATGAGTCTAACCAAATACCGGCATCACTGAAAGCAGCCAAAGATAACGATATGTCTTTGGGATGGTTATGAGTAATTTTTTCTCTAATAGTTAAAATTTTGTTAGCAAAGAAAGTCATGAAGTCATTACTAGTTAAAGTTAATGGAATACTCAGCTCAATAGAGCTCTGACTCTTTGTCAGCCTGGCTACAGTGCTGAAAAGAAACCTGGGGTTGTTCTTATTTTCGTCAATTAGTGATGAGTAGAAAGATGTCCTAGCTTTACGGAGGGTTTTTTTTATAGAGCAACAGACTCTTTTTCCAGGCTAAGTGAAGATCTTATAAATTAGTGAGACGCCATTTCCTCTCCAACTTACGGGTTATCTGCTTTAAGCTACGAGTTTGTGAGTTATACCACGGAGTCAGGCACTTCTGATTTAAAGCTCTCTTTTTCAGAGGAGCTACAGCATCCAAAGTTGTCTTCAATGAGGATGTAAAACTATTGACGAGATACTCTATCTCACTTACAGAGTTTAGGTAGCTACTCTGCACTGTGTTGGTATATGGCATTAGAGAACATAAAGAAGGAATCATATCCTTAAACCTAGTTACAGCGCTTTCTGAAAGACTTCTAGTGTAATGAAACTTATTCCCCACTGCTGGGTAGTCCATCAGAGTAAATGTAAATGTTATTAAGAAATGATCAGACAGCAGGGAGTTTTCAGGGAATACTGTTAAGTCTTCTATTTCCATACCATAAGTCAGAACAAGATCTAAGATATGATTAAAGTGGTGGGTGGACTCATTTACTTTTTGAGCAAAGCCAATAGAGTCTAATAATAGATTAAATGCAGTGTTGAGGCTGTCATTCTCAGCATCTGTGTGGATGTTAAAATCGCCCACTATAATTATCTTATCTGAGCTAAGCACTAAGTCAGACAAAAGGTCTGAAAATTCACAGAGAAACTCGCAGTAATGACCAGGTGGATGATAGATAACAACAAATAAAACTGGTTTTTGGGACTTCCAATTTGGATGGACAAGACTAAGAGTCAAGCTTTCAAATGAATTAAAGCTCTGTCTGGGTTTTTGATTAATTAATAAGCTGGAATGGAAGATTGCTGCTAATCCTCCGCCCCGGCCCGTGCTACGAGCATTCTGACAGTTAGTGTGACTCGGGGGGTGTTGACTCATTTAAACTAACATATTCATCCTGCTGTAACCAGGTTTCTGTAAGGCAGAATAAATCAATATGTTGATCAATTATTATATCATTTACCAACAGGGACTTAGAAGAGAGAGACCTAATGTTTAATAGACCACATTTAACTGTTTTAGTCTGTGGTGCAGTTGAAGGTGCTATATTATTTTTTCTTTTTGAATTTTTATGCTTAAATAGATTTTTGCTGGTTATTGGTAGTCTGGGAGCAGGCACCATCTCTACAGGGATGGGGTAATGAGGGGATGGCAGGGGAGAGAAGCTGCAGAGAGGTGTGTAAGACTACAACTCTGCTTCCTGGTCCCAACCCTGGATAGTCACGGTTTGGAGGATTTAAGAAAATTGCCCAGATTTCTAGAAATGAGAGCTGCTCCATCCAAAGTGGGATGGATGCCGTCTCTCCTAACAAGACCAGGTTTTCCCCAGAAGCTTTGCCAATTATCTATGAAGCCCACCTCATTTTTTGGACACCACTCAGACAGCCAGCAATTCAAGGAGAACATGCGGCTAAACATGTCACTCCCGGTCTGATTGGGGAGGGACCCAGAGAAAACTACAGAGTCCGACATTGTTTTTGCAAAGTTACACACCGATTTAATGTTAATTTTAGTGACCTCCGATTGGCGTAACCGGGTGTCATTACTGCCGACGTGAATTACAATCTTACCAAATTTACGCTTAGCCTTAGCCAGCAGTTTCAAATTTCCTTCAATGTCGCCTGCTCTGGCCCCCGGAAGACAATTGACTATGGTTGCTGGTGTCGCTAACTTCACATTTCTCAAAACAGAGTCGCCAATAACCAGAGTTTGATCCTCGGCGGGTGTGTCGCCGAGTGGGGAAAAACGGTTAGAAATGTGAACGGGTTGGCGGTGTACACGGGGCTTCTGTTTAGAACTACGCTTCCTCCTCACAGTCACCCAGTCAGCCTGCTTTCCCGGCTGCTCGGGATCTGCCAGGGGGGAACTAACGGCGGCTAAGCTACCTTGGTCCACACCGACTACAGGGGCCTGGCTAGCTGTAGAATTTTCCACGGCGCGGAGCCGAGTCTCCAATTCGCCCAGCCTGGCCTCCAAAGCTACGAATAAGCTACACTTATTACACGTACCATTACTGCTAAAGGAGGCCGAGGAGTAACTAAACATTTCACACCCAGAGCAGAAAAGTGTGGGAGAGACAGGAGAAGCCGCCATGCTAAATCGGCTAAGAGCTAGTAGCTGCGCTAAGCTAGCGGATTCCTAAAAACACGCAAAGTGAATAATGTGTAAATAATTTAGAGGTGATTCAGCAGAAGGAGTGCTTTAGTTAAGGCACGTGAAGATTACACTGGGAAACAAATCGTAATCTAGATAACTAGATCAATCTAACTGCGCAGATTAAACAGCTAACAGATACAGAAAAACACCGCTGTGCTCCGGAACAGGAAGTGATACAATACAGCAGTGAGAGCCAACCACCAGTAGAGGCCATATACATGCCGAAATATACATTAATCCATTGGTTCATGATATTGTGACGAAAAGTGCCTCATTTTCATCACGGCAGCATGAATTCATTCTAATCCATTCTGCGATGGCTGCACGAAATGAAAAGTGAAGCGGGGGGTCGGGGTGGTTATGGTTACGGTGGGGGGGGAAGAGTAAGATTAGGTTATGGTTAAGGTTAGGGTTGGGGGTAGGAGTAGGATTAGAAATAGTGAGTTAAAAAACACCCGTCACGTAAATTTGACTCATTTCGTCACGGGAGCATGAAAAAACCCCCACAGACGCTACAGTTTAGCTTGATTTTACCCATGATGCTTTGCCTGGCTGATTTGTAGGCAGTCCTACAAATATGTAGGACTGCCTTTTTGCATTTACGCAATATCTCTAAAATCAGAAAGGTCTTGTCTCAGAGTGATGCTGAAAAACTAATTCATGCATTTATTTCCTCTAGGCTGGACTATTGTAATTCATTATTATCAGGTTGTCCTAAAAGTTCCCTAAAAAGCCTTCAGTTAATTCAGAATGCTGCAGCTAGAGTACTGACGGGGACTAGCAGGAGAGAGCATATCTCACCCATATTGGCCTCTCTTCATTGGCTTCCTGTTAATTCTAGAATAGAATTTAAAATTCTTCTTCTTACTTATAAGGTTTTGAATAATCAGGTCCCATCTTATCTTAGGGACCTCATAGTACCATATCACCCCAATAGAGCGCTTCGCTCTCAGACTGCAGGCTTACTTGTAGTTCCTAGGGTTTGTAAGAGTAGAATGGGAGGCAGAGCCTTCAGCTTTCAGGCTCCTCTCCTGTGGAACCAGCTCCCAATTCAGATCAGGGAGACAGATACCCTCTCTACTTTTAAGATTAGGCTTAAAACTTTCCTTTTCGCTAAGGCTTATAGTTAGGGCTGGATCGGGTGACCCTGGACCATCCCTTGGTTATGCTGCTTTAGACGTAGATTGTGGGGGGGTTCCCATGATGCACTGTTTCTTTCTCTTTTTGCTCTGTATGCATCACTCTGTATTTAATCATTAGTGATCGATCTCTGCCCCCCTTCACGGCATGTCTTTTTCCTGGTTTTTTCCCTCAGCCCCAACCAGTCTCAGCAGAAGACTGCCCCTCCCTGAGCCTGGTTCTGCTGGAGGTTTCTTCCTGTTAAAAGGGAGTTTTTCCTTCCCACTGTTGCCAAGTGCTTGCTCATAGGGGGTCGTTTTGACCGTTGGGGTTTTTCATAATTATTGTATGGCCTTGCCTTACAATATGGACCGCCTTGGGGCAACTGTTTGTTGTGATTTGGCGCTATATAAGAAAAAAGTTGATTGATTGGTTGATTGATTTCGACAAACAATATCAAAGTCGTCTATTCACCACACATCAACCGTATGATCTCATGCACTGAAAAGAGCTCCCGCCCTGTTAGCTGGTGGCCATTCATGGTTTCATGCAACTGAACTCTAGCTGTCAGCCAATCAACCACACCCCTCAATATGCACAACTTTATGGCTTAAAATTGCCTAAAGTAATGTGTTTTAACATTTATTTCTGCTGTAAATTTGGATATTTTAACATAATATTTAATATTTTAGCTTTTGGAGCCTGCCTCAAGTGGCTATTTGAGGAACTGCAGCTCTTGGCAGTCCTGCATTTGCTTCATTTTCCAGGAACCGCAGGTTGCCAACTGGGTGTCCCTGAGGATTTGATTCTGGAGGGAGAACTGAGACAGAGCAGCCTAGTGGGTGATTTGTAGTGCAAGCAGGTGGCACGCTGAAGAAGCAGCCAACGAGAGGTCCAGATAGTGACCCCTAAAATACAGCTATGCCTCCCAAATCATCCTCCAGCTGGGGTGCACAGACTACAGCAGACAGTCTCCAGGGAGTGAATTAGGCAGCGACTAAAGCGGCACCATCCCCACGCTCCCTTCACTGTGCCAGCAGTGAAAGGAGGAAACACCAACCAGGAAAAACCAACAAACTGTTCAAAATCGATCTGCAGTTTGTTTTACTCCACCCCTCAATATTGTGAATTTTTACAAAGTGTTTCAACAATCTGTGGAGAGTCTGAGCAATTTGGAGGGCAAGTGTGAAAACAGGGGGTTGGGTGGGGGTGGAATGAGAAGCAAAAGGTTTGGAGACCCAAATGACCCGTCTACGTAAGGATTCCACTGCTTCCTGTCTGGAGAAACGGCACTTTGTCATAATATTGATCGATTTAGTGTCCTAATCGTGGGTGATGAGCACAGCTGAATGTGTGATTGGAGTGAGATCCCAATTATGTCCTCTTCAGCTTCAGTGCACCCCCCTCCCCAACACACACACACACACACACACACACACACACACACACACACACACACACACACACACACACACACACACACACACACACACACACACACACGGTAAGCCCTCTGTGATGTTCCCAGAGACTTCTGAAAAGCTGGTTTGGAGCTAACATGGGACGGCTCCAAATGCCCCCATCTTTGCAACCCTGGAGTGGCCCAACTCTGAGCCAACCAATAAATGGGTAAGGAAGTGGAACATGGGCAAGACCAGCATGAACTGGGTGGGAGGAATGAAGCCCAAACAGATGCACCCATCTCAAAGTTACCAAAGGAGCCAGCCAAGGCTAACAAGGTCATCTGTTTGGATGATTAACATATTTTTTTCAGATTGGGTTGCGGGTCTTATACCCGTGACTGACATTTTGCCTCTATAGCTGTGAAACTACCACTGTAGCTAAAATCACAGAGTTATCAATAATTACTAACAACTGTGCAAACATAAAATGGAAAAAAACAAACAAAACCTAAAGTTCACTCAGTGGAAACACTGGAACACCAACTACTTAGATGGCCCATTAGTACAATTAACCACACAGCAATCTATACTGTCACAGATGCCAACCTCAAATTCAAAGTGACCATGCCACTAAATCACAACTTTATGGCGCAGAATAGTTCTATAAACATTCACCCCCCGTATAGTTGTCATGAACAGTATTTTGTACCAGACTAAGACATGTTTATTTCTGCTGTAAATTTGGATATTTTAGTGCTGGTCTCTATGGGGAGAGACTCACTTTTGGAGACAGCCTCATGTGGCCATTCAAGGAACTGCATGGTTTGGCACTTCAGTCATTCATTGCTGCACTGCTCCTAGGGCCGTCACAAAACCCATCACTTGAAAATATCTCATTTCCCAAACAGGGATTACAACCCAAACAGAATCTCAACTACTACCCAGACTGCAAAACGACTGAGACCCTGCAGCCTCTGAGAGCAACATGCACTCAAACAGTTGGCGCAGCATTTTCAACATCATCCCAAAACAATTATATTGCTCAACTAATGTTTTTAAGGTGCAGGAGTTCATGCATCTGCAGTAATGTTCCTCACAACATATGTTCAAAGTCCGGCCTATTGTTCCCCGATCCAAGGCTTTTATTTCCACTTGAAAGCTCAGACGTGTTCCTCGTGCTTCAACGGGCCTGCTTCTTGTTCACAAACACTCCAGTTTCGCCGCTTTAACCTCAAATGCTCTTCAGTACACATCTGCACTCATGGCTTCATAAATGTGACACATCTGCTGCAGCAGTAATTACTCACTTATGCTTTGACTTTGATGAACTGAAGGACTGAGCATCAAGTGCTCACTGAGGTCCCACTGTGTGTGTGTGCTATTGACAGCGGGGTGGTAATAAATATGTCAGGATAGGTCAGTATGAGGGATGCCTTCGAATCCTCCAAGAAGAGTCCACCATGGACTTGGCTGAGGACAGGGAAGTGTGGGTTGAGCTGCCACCAGACTTGGATAGGAAGTAGAGAATGAATGAATCTCCAACATGAAGATTAGGGTGGTCCTGAAAAACAAACTTCAACTTTTTCAAGATGTTTCATCATTTTTGGTTCCTTTAGGGCAAAAAAATTTAATTGGGTGAAATTTCATGAGATTTGAAAAATATTAACCACTGCTGCCCGCCCCTGTTTTGTGTGACGTGCGAGTGACATTTTGAGTTGTGGACTGGATACATGAGTTCATCAGTGGCAGATTTTGTTACATCTGCCACAGGTGGCATTTTTGAGGCATTCGACATCAACATGGACTTCCTCATCAAGGACCCATCAGAGCTGGAGGACGACCCGTCATTCCAGTCGTCACAGCAGCTCCTGGATCGCATCGCTGCTGTCAATGATTTTTACGGAGTGAGAGGTTGCACTTAACCAGGATCCTAACAAAGGATGAACAGCAGCGCCACCTGCTGAAAGTTGTTGAGTGGCATCAACATCAGTTCCTGAGACGAAGAAAATTGGAACCAAACTCTGCTCCTCATGACTGTTTGTTTTCACCAAGTAGGTGGACAGTCACATGTCATACTTTTTTCTGTCTCCTGTATGGTCAGTTAAAGGAGAAAGGATTGTTGTTCACAAATGGAATACAAACTCAAACAGGTACATTACTACTGCTGGTTTGCACGAATATATGAAAACGTTGCAATTTCCACCCCGCGATCTGCAGTGGTTACCACAGTCAGAATGAAATGAAATTTTGCACAAAACATTTTCATATCAAGATGAACAATTTTGTCATGAAGCATCTTAAGAAAGTCATATTTTTATTTTTGGCATACTGTAGAGGACCGTCGTAATGAAGACACACGGCTGGTTTGTGTGATGTGTTTTTATTTTGGTGTGTGAGTTTTGACGATGGACAGCACTCGGAAATTTTCTGACTGAAAGTGTTATTCTAATAAATGTTATTTCTTTACTCTGCTTTTTTAAAAGATTTTTTTTAAGCATTTAAACTGGTTGTCTTATTTTGTACTGTTGGTCAGGAATTATAGCCCCCCCCCCTTTAAGATTAAAGACGAATCGTATGGAAAGGAAAAGAAAATAGTTGAAGGTCGGTCCCACATCAGAACGCTGTGCAGTAAATGTGGGAACTGGGAGCTGATGTTTTCACTGGAAACTGTTGCAGCCATCTGAGTAAATCCATCATTGGCTCTGAAAATAATCGATGCAGGATGGTCATCTATCATCCTTTCCTTGTTCTCTCAGCCATCTCAGAAGGAGGAGGCGAGCGTGACATCGCAGCTGTTGTGCCAGGTTGGACAAATGTACCCATCATGCCTGCAGGCAGCCTCTGTGAGCTGGGGTCCCTCCCCAGGTGTCAATTTATCTTCGGTGTGCAGAACTCCCAAAGTCATGAACCAGGATGGAATGTCTACATATGGAAGCCAGCTGCGCTCATGTCCGGTCTGACATGGACATTTTACACACACACGAAAATTACCAGAACATCTCATCCGGAACAGTTTCTGGACTGCAAAGAATGGACGGAAATATCAAAAAGGGAATTAAATATGAAAAGACAGTGAAGGAGGAGAGTAAAGGAGCGTCTGGCTGACAGCGTTCCTTCTGACTGCACGATGACCTCTCCAAAATCAACCCTCCTGCTATTATTTTTAGTCAGAAGAAGGGAACTGATCTGGCAGCTGGTTGGGAGCTCAACCTCAGAAGACCTGTCTGCCTGCTCAGGAGAAACATTTGTTCTGTCTGCTCCGGCGGACCGTCCACCTGCCAGCCTCATCGGTCTTATGGTGAACCTCCATGTGCCAAAAAACTGCTACGCATAAATACTCTGGGAACGAGCGTCCAAAAAATATCTAAAAGACATTAAAACAAATCAATAGCCAATCTGGTGTAATAATCCACGAGGCCTTAGCTGAAGAGAAACACATGAGCTTTAATAAAGGATTGACGAATGACTTCCTAAAAAGCAATACAAAGAGCAAGAATGACCCCCAAACCCAAACAATACATACAAACAAACAAACAAAATGCAAAATTCCCTGCACTGAAAACACTGTAGGGTTTGGAAAGCAAGAATTTTAGTAGAGTGGTTGAGTCAGTTAGTCCGTCCCAGTCAGCATGTGTGGACAATGACTAAACCAATAAAGGTTATCATTCTGTAACTCACCAAATCACTACAACTGTGTGCTGGAACACCCCTGGCTGAGCATCAGCCTACCACCATTTTTGAAGAAAATTTGTTCAATTCCCACCCGAAATTAATTTTTTTTAAATTAAAGTTTATTAATCCCCCACCCTATAATAAATTCATTTTGTGAAGCCCAAAACATTGGAAAAAGCAAAACAAAAAATGATGTTTTCACTGTGTTCTCTCTTCTGCACCATACCTGTAACATTTATGTTGAAATATGCTCTTGTTTTGAAAGACTCGTGCAAATAAAAGAAAACAAAACACATAACAGGAAATGTGCCAGGACAGTGATTAGCTTTGTGATGGTTAAGATGGAATTATACTGTGACTGCTTTTATGTTGATGATGCGAGTATGAAGCTTAATGTCCACTGGAAAGCTACAAACAAGTACAGCACTGGTCCACCCCCCCTTGTCAGATTTTCATTGTCAGGGAAATGGCTGAATGATTTGGAGCTTTGTTGCATCAAATTTTTCCAGAAACTGTGAGAAACAGCCAGGTGGAAACCATTCCGAAGATTCAGACAGCTTTCAGGGATAATTCTATGGGGATCACAGATTAAGGAGTGTTACAACCGGTTTAAAGACGGCGCGCAATGGCGGAGGGTGCGCTGCGCTCCGAGCGGCGATCGACAGGCTGAAATGACCAGATCATTTCCAAACTGAACGCTGTGTTGATCCGGGACGTCGTCTGACTACCACAGAAATGGCAGAAGATGTGCACATAGCACTGTTTTGGCACATTCCACTGTTACAGGAGTTTTTGTCATGGAAAGAGGAGCGGAGGAATTTGCCACGGAGCCGCTAATGGTGCGGGATGAAAGCACCTCCGTGTTTGTCTCACAGGACATGTTGTAACATGCCCATCTCTTGCACCATTTGAAGATTCAGACGGCTTTTGGTGGCTTTTCAGTCGTGTGACTATCTGAGAAATTGTGGACGAGCTGGACATGCCACAACATGTCCTGTGACGCTTCATCATGGCGTTGCTTTTTGTTCTGCGCCATGCGGCTCCATCCCAACACGCGAATTCCTCCGCTCCTCTTTCCGTGACAAAAACTCCTGTAACAGTGGAATGTGCTGAAAAAGTGCTATGTCCACCTCTTGTGCCACTTCTCTGGTAGTCAGACGACGTCCTGGATCAACACAGCGTTCACTTTGGAAATGATCTGGTTGTTTCAACCTGTCGATCGCTGCTCGGAGCGCGGCGCACCCTCCGCCATTGTGCGCCGTCTTTAAACCGGTTGTAACACTCCTTAATCTGTGATCCCCATAGAATCGTCCCTGAAAAGCTGTCTGAATCTTCCGAATGGTTTCCACCTGGAGGTCCCTTACAGTTTCTGGAAAAATCTGATGCAGCAAAGCTCCAAATCGTTCAGACATTTTCCTCACAATAAAAATCCGACGAGGGGGCTGGACCAGTGCTCACTCAAAGCCTGCTCATAGGTGAATGACGCAACCGACAGGCGTGAAAAAACTCACGCATGCGCACGAAGGTTCAAGCTTGGCTCATACAAGTGCACATGATTCAAATCCATACAGTTTTTGCAAAAAATAAAAAGGTGGGATAGTTTTCTAACAGACCTCGTATATGCAAATGTGCACAGGTGATGATCAGAAACAGGCCCTTGGCTGTAAGACCAACACTAAGCTGTGGTACATGGTTACTTCTGGACCAGGTGTCTGCCTTTGTGGTTGAACTTTATTCATAATAAAGATAAGAATGTAAGAAGTGCAAATTTAAATGCCTTTATAATACGCACTACATTCTGATAATGCAGCATTTGTCGCTTGCTCGCACAGTATATATGTAAAACAATTAAGAAAATAAAGTTCTTCAGACAATAAAATGTTTGTTCTTTCTGTCAGAAATCCTCCTCCAGTATCAGACCTTGAACAACATCTGTGCATATTTTCAAACCCTCCCGTTGAGAGAGACGGTTTCTGTCCAACGACTGTCGGTTCTCAAGCAGTAAAGCAGCTCGGCACGCAGTCTCTGAGCAGGGGATCGCATTCCTCTTTAACATGACCAGATGAATCCCATCTTCTCGATGTGCACACGAAGAGGACAAACAGAGCGTGAGACTTTAACAGACATTCTCCAATCAAAACACGAGTTCTGCACCAATAAACACCCGCCAGGGTTCTGCAACAAGATGACAATTCAAGCAAGAACAGTCAGAACGATTTTCATCTCAAAGTCAAAATTCTCATGTTAACTCAGCATTGCAAAAAGCACTTGAAGACGCACCACAATGCAACAACTCACAGACCGCATGCACGCCATTCTACGTTTAAGTTCTGGCTGCCAAAAGCAGACCCCTGGCCTTGCAGCCACACCTTCACATTGACCCAACGCAGCCCAGGGAGCAAGCAGCAGCCCTCAGCAAACCCCAGCCCATCTGATCACATCACCGCAGAGACGCAGACACACAAAACAGGGTTAGTCTGCCAGAAGGAAAAACAGAGTACATCTCTCCGTTTGCTTTGTAGCCACAGGAAGAAAAAAAAAAAGCTGTTGCTGGCCAACATCAACAGCGAAGGAGGCCTTTCCCCTTCTTTTAGAAATTCAGTCTATTCAAACGCAGCCAGAGCCCCCATGTTTTACAGAACAAGATACAAAGTCATTAAAATGTTATATGAATGTGTCACAGAAATAAACATCTATATAAGACACGAGGTACAACGCTGACAATAACATTAATTATAATTAATGTAAAAAACTGTCACAGCAAATTTATAGCAAATGTGCTCCAGCAATTTACAGCAATACTCCACCAAAAGGGCTTCTTTCTTCTGTCAGTCGTTCCACTAACAGATCGATGGGTCACCTCTCAGATAATTCATTTAATTATATATCTAGACATGAGGATGTGTATAAATATTGCTATAGAGGAACAATACTTGGACTTTAAAAAGTCGAAAAGCGCAGCGATCCTGTGTTCAGGCATCTTATTATTCTACTAATCACTGAGGGATTTAATTGTTATTACGCCTAAACGTGGGATGTGGTGGGAGGAAGAACACGGCTCATCTGGGAATTGAAGCGGGATTAATGGTGGTGTGGCTGGAGATTTGGTGACCATACTGCCTCTGACTGGAAGCCTGAGGACAAGGAGGCAGGAAGGAGGGAATGAAGCAAGGAAGGTAATGAGGAGCATGGGGTGGAAGAGAAAGTTTCCAGCACTGAGATGCATTATGGGAACCATGCAGAGCACTTCCAATCACTGCTGCCTTTTCCAGAGAGAAGGAAGAAGCTAGAGAAGTCTAAGTTGCTTATGTGTGTGTGTGTGTTTGTAAAGCTCAAAAAGATATTTAAAAGTTTTAAATTGAATTTTTTTTATGTTGAACTGTTCTGTGTGAGGCGCCTTCAGACGGCTGTTGTTGTGATTTGGCGTTTTATAAGCTGATTAAATTGATTAAATTGAAATTGAGGTCAGAGAGTAACTATGTTCAGATTATCACAGCAAAATATATTTCAGGAATGTGACCAGCACCAAGAGGAGCTCCGCAATGAAATATCAGATCTGTTCAGCTTCTATGACATCAACGTGTGAGTCAGTGCACGTGCAGCCAATGAGTATCATGTAGAGTGATGAAGGTCAGGCTAAGAACACATGGACCTGTTTTTCTGGTGGGGGGGTCACCCTGCTTAAGGTGATAGCAGGTTTCATATACAGGTCTCCAGTTTGTCGTATACAAGTACATCGGCTGACATCAAAGTGCAGCTAATGTAGTTAAGATAAGCCATTTTATTTATTTATTTTCATTTAGTTTATATATAGCACCAAATCACAACAGAGTTGCCTCAAGGCGCTTCACACAGTAAGGTCTAACCTTACCAACCCCCAGAGCAACAGTGGTAAGGAAAAACTCCCTCTGAGGAAGAAACCTCAAGCAGACCAGACTCAAAGGGGTGACCCTCTGCTTGGGCCATGATACAGACAATCGACAAAACAAGCCATGTTTAGCAAAAGATGCACCAACAGTTCTGGGGTGGCAAAAAGTTGTACAAACCAATGTAGCGTGCACAGCACAAGGACACGGTAAATCCAGACACAATACAGTTCAGGTTGGGAAGCAGGCACTGATGCAGTTTGTCACCACATCCACCACACCACAGAACCTCCCCAAGTCCTGGACTGCAACCACCCAGGCAGACTGGTTCATCTTCACATCTTGAAAATATCTATCTGCCCCAGACAGTAGACACACAGGCATCCCCATGGCCTTTTTAACAGCTGATGGGATCTTTAACACTGAGTTACCCGTGCACTGGATTATGGTGTGTGCCATATGGCCAAAACGGTGTAGCTCATGATGCAAGTAGTAGTCCTCTCTTTTGGGTCTCCCTGAACTGTTAGCAGTGTCCAATGATCCTCCAGAGAGACAGAGTACAGAAGACATACAATCATCGCTGTAAGTAAATGGTTCAGGTGTCAACCATACGCTAAGACTGGAAGCACTAGGACTCAAAAGACCAGGGCCCGTATAAACGAAGCAACTCAAAGTCCTCTCAAAGGGCTCCTAACTCAGCTGAAAATTTCCTGGAAAGGAATCTTAGCCTAAGAATGAGCCAGCAGGTGTCTGAGAGCAAGTCTGAGCAAGGAGGGGACAGAAACTCCTGTCTTTGTGAGGAGGCGGGGTTGACCCTGGTGCTAGGTATGACACAGTCCTCTAAGAGCTGTGATTGGCTGTCACAGAAAGAGGAGGAGAAATAAAAAAACAAATGTACTCCGCCCTCCTAATCATGAATGGACAGTGAAATCAACCAATCACATAACTTGAACTGCATTAAGACGCGTAATCGTGAAAATAACTTTGTGATGATGACGATGAAATCCAGCAAAACTAAATTAGTTGTTACACGGCTTGAAAATGTTTGTACAAACATCATTCACATGCTGATTACCTACATAAAAGCGTGTGCATGTGTGTTTATTTAGTAAGTTCATTGTAAGGACATAATATAACTGTAAATACATTAAAAATACATGCATGACACAAAAAAGTGAAAATACTTATTTCCATTGTGGTCATTTAAGAAGCAAATGACAAAATACAACCCCCGGCAAAAATGATGGAATCACCGGCCTCAGAGGATGTTAATTCAGTTGTTTAATTTTGTAGAAAAAAAGCAGATCACAGACATGACACAAAACTAAAGTCATTTCAAATGGCAACTTTCTGGCTTTAAGAAACACTATAAGAAATCAGGAAAAAAAAATTGTGGCAGTCAGTAACGGTTACTTTTTTAGACCAAGCGGAGGGATAAAATATGGAATCACTCAATTCTGAGGAAAAAATGATGGAATCATAAAAAACAAAAGAATGCTCCAACACATCACTAGTATTTTGTTGCACCACCTCTGGCTTTTATAACAGCTTGCAGTCTCTGAGGCATGGACTTAATGAGTGACAAACAGTACTCTTCATCAATCTGGCTCCAACTTTCTCTGATTGCTGTTGCCAGATCAGCTTTGCAGGTTGGAGCCTTGTCATGGACCATTTTCTTCAACTTCCACCAAAGATTTTCAATTGGATTAAGATCCGGACTATTTGCAGGCCATGACATTGACCCTATGTGTCTTTTTGCAAGGAATGTTTTCACAGTTTTTGCTCTATGGCAAGATGCATTATCATCTTGAAAAATGATTTCATCATCCCCAAACATCCTTTTAGTTGATGGGATAAGAAAAGTGTCTAAAATATCAATGTAAACTTGTGCATTTATTGATGATGTAATGACAGCCATCTCCCCAGTGCCTTTACCTGACATGCAGCCCCATATCATCAATGACTGTGGAAATTTACATGTTCTCTTCAGGCAGTCATCTTTATAAATCTCATTGGAACGGCACCAAACAAAAGTTCCAGCATCATCACCTTGCCCAATGCAGATTCCAGATTCATCACTGAATATGACTTTCATCCAGTCATCGATTGCTTTTCCTTAGCCCATTGTAACCTTGTTTTTTTCTGTTTAGGTGTTAATGATGGCTTTCGTTTAGCTTTTCTGTATGTAAATCCCATTTTCTTTAGGCGGTCTCTTACAGTTCGGTCACAGACGTTGACTCCAGTTTCCTCCCATTCGTTCATTTGTTTTGTTGTGCATTTTCGATTTTTGAGACGTATTGCTTTAAGTTTTCTGTCTTGACGCTTTGATGTCTTCCTTGGTCTACCAGTATGTTTGCCTTTAACAACCTTCCCATGTTGTTTGTATTTGGTCCAGAGTTTAGACACAGCTGACTGTGAACAACCAACATCTTTTGCAACATTGCATGATGATTTACCCTATTTTAAGAGTTTGATAATCCTCTCCTTTGTTTCAATTGACATCTCTCGTGTTGGAGCCATGATTCATGTCAGTCCACTTGGTGCAACAGCTCTCCAAGGTGTGATCACTCCTTTTTAGATGCAGACTAACGAGCAGATCTGATTTGATGCAGGTGTTAGTTTTGGGGATGAAAATTTACAGGGTGATTCCATAATTATTGCCAGGGGTTGTAGAATTAATAATAAAATAATAATAATGATAATATTAACAGTGTGTATATGATAACAAAAACCTAAACAATTTATAGATACAATAAGACAGTAAATTAACATAAAATAATGACGTAGATCAAGCGGGTAACGTGTCACTGACTCACTGTCATCCCACATACAGAGAATATCTCTGCTTCCTCTCTGTTTTTTCTGCTGTCTTCTCTGCGTAAGACACTCTTAGGCTTCTTAAAAGTCCTCCTCCCTCCTCTTACCAGTTTGGCAGCTTAGGAGCTCTCTTAAGGCCTGAGGTGCTTTGCAGACAACTTTCATCTTACATACGGAAAATTTGAAGAAATGTCTAAGAATTTGATGAATTCTAAGATTTTTGTCTTGACCCAGGACAACTATGAGCCAAGACACTCCAGCACCCTCGCATGCTTTGTCATGTGCTGCAATCAGGGAATCTGTTGATTCAATAAATAAATTAATACAATAAATTATGACTAAACTATTAAACTGGCAGTTGATTGATCCAATCAATAACTGACAGTCTAAAGACTTTGGACACATCAGGTGGTAGAAAATGTAAAGTAACGGTAAAGGCACCACGTAAAGCAGAGACAAGCGTTTCCATAAACACAGCCACGAATTTCAGCTCTGAGTATTTGCACTTTATTGGAAAGACACCATGTCCTGCTCTGCTGCTGAACCTCCTGCCAACAGCACTGCTCTCGGAAGCTGAAGTGGAATGTGGCTGAAGACGGACAATGAGTAGGAATATAGCCATCAAGCCCTGTGTGACCATTGTGGGTCAGTCCTGGAAATCCCACTTTGACATCATCACGGGAAGTCAGCTTTCACTCTCACGACCTTAATGGATAAAACATCAGTGTAAATGGACCCGGCCCAGTGCAGTGAGCGCAATGCAACCGTCAGCAACTACACCAGACCAACATCACACCCAATGCGTGATGTTGGTCTGGTGTAGTTGCTGACGGTTTATGCTCAATGTACTTATAGTCACAGTTTATACAGAAACAGGATTAGGAAAGAACTGAACAAGTGACAAACTTCAACAACCAGTGACTGAAATACAAAAATTCTAAATATTAACAGACTTCAATCCCTCCAGTATAATTTGAATCCTTGTTTTTTAATCATTTCATTTTAGCACTTTAACTGATGGCACAGAAAAATAGTGGACATCACATTCTGAGTACATTTGTTTTAATTTACTGGTAAACTGTGATTAGTCTTCACCTTTGTCAGCTTTCACCACTTGGCCTGAACTACAGATACAGAAGAATACAACATTTATTTTTTCGAGCTTAAGAAGACAATAAACCAGAAAACAGACCGGGGCAGTGACAATCACACTGGCTACAGCTGACCGCACGCTTCTTGTGTTGGGCTGTTTTTGGGCGCCGGCTACACAATTTCAGTTTAGACCAGTGAGTCTCAATCCAGCCCTCAATGACCACCAAACCTACACATTTGCCATCCGTCTGTGCTCTGCTACACACCGACAGCCCGTTCACGTGTCTGTTAGTGCCCGTCTGCCTGCACACCTGAATGAACTAATCATTCTGCGGCAGAGCAGGGACTGATGGATAATGTGTAGATTAGATTAGATGTTTGTGAAGTCAGGCCTGAGGAGCTCAGGCCAAAACATGTCAAGGATAACATTTTGCATAAAACAAGGGATATGCTGCCTGTAATTAGATTTTTTTGACAAACCAGCTGGGTGTGTTCCCTGTGCAAAATGCGATGCCAACCCCGTTGTGCATAACAGCCTGTGGCACACTGGCACTTCAAAGAGGCTGCCAACAAAAACTGTCATATACACAGAATGTGACATATACTCCATTAACCGCACAACAACACAAACTGGCCTCAAGAAGGCCTGAATGGTTTGTTTTGGTCATCGATGGTGACACAAAGGATTTGCATGAACAGACTCAAATTATGGTCATAATTACCACATAGAGACATGTGACAAGTTAAAGGGTAAAGCAGCACGAAGTGTCTCGATAAGGGGCTGGACCACCACAAGCTGCCGGAACATCTTCAGTGCATTTGGATACTGACTCAACCAGTCTCTGGACACTCTGCAGTCGGGATACAGAGATTCCTTGATTTGCTATTTGGAACATGTCATTCCAGAAATTCCCCATATATAGAAGTAATAAAATTACTAATAATAGTCAGTAACAATAATAATGTTCTTTATAAAATCCTTTCAAGTCAAACATTTCCAATTGCTGTACATATAAAAAAAAATAAAACAAAAGTTATAAGAACATATATATACACACACACACACACACACACACACACACACACACACACATACTTATGATGTAGTAAATAAATGAATTTCATCTTTCCCTCAATCCTGACTAGTCTCCCAGTTCCTGCTGCTGAAAAACATCCCCACAGCATGATGCTGCCACCACCATGCTTCACTGTAGAGATGGTGCCTGGTTTCCTCCAAACATGATGCCAAAGAATTCAGTCTTTGTCTCATCAGACCAGAGAATTATGTTTCTCCTGGTCTGAGAGTCCTTCAGGTGCCTTTTGTCAAACTCCAGGTGGGCTGCCATGTGCCTTTTACTAAGGAGTGGCTTCTGTCTGGCAACTCTACCATACAGGCCTGATTGGTGGATTGCTACAGAGATGGTTGTCTTCCTCTCTCCACAGAGGAATGCTGGAGCTTCTTGGTCACCTCCCTGACTAAGGCCCTTGTCTCCACCCCACCAATCACTCAGTTTAGACAGGGGCCAGCTCTAGGAAGAGTCCCTGGTGGATCCAAACATCTTCCATTTACTGACAGGTGTGTGTCTTTCCAAATCAGGTACAATCAACTGACTTCACCCCAGGTGGACTCCAATAAGCTGTAGAAACATCTCAAGGTTGATCAGTGGAAACAGGAGGCACCTGAGCTCAATTTTGAACTTCATGACAAAGACAGTGAATACTTATGTACATGTGATTTCTTAGTTTTTCATTTTTAATAAATTTGCAAAAATCTAAAAACATTTTACACATCATCATTATGGGGTATTGTGTGCAGAATTGTGAGAGGGAAAAACAAGAATTTTATCCATTTTTGAATAAGGCTGTAACATAAAATGTGGAAAAGGTGAAGCGCTGTGAATCCTATCTGGATGCACTATATATAAACCAAAACAGCCTGACCACTATCGCCTGTGTTCTTGGTCTAGGGGTTTGTAAGGTTGGACCTTACTTGTGTGAAGCGCCTTGACGCAGCTTTGTTGTGATATGGCGCTATATTAATGTAATAAATTAAACTGAACAAGCAAAATTATAACTTCTGGACATCAGGTGTCTTTTCATGCTTCTGGTCTGATAATCAGTGACCTAAGAAACAACTAGATGATTTGGTACTTTGTCTCTCTGGAGGATCCTTGGGTATCTTTTGAATGACTTTGGCAGTACCTCTTGCACTGGGAGGGAATATCGTATTATTCCTCTGGCTATAGCAGATCCATACTGTGCTCGAGTGAGTTGAGATCTGGTGACTGTCAAGGCAAGAACATAAAAATTACATCAATTTATTAACTCATCTAACCATTCAGTGACCCCTCATGGAATATGGATGGAGGCATGTGGAAGGAGACCAGTTCCATCTGGATAGAAATGTTTCCCTCAAAGGGGGCAAGTAGCCCCTAATCATTCCCCGTCCTATGTTTAAGGCACCTTTTCCAGCTGTCTTACTGTTCAGGGTGAGCAGAGCAGATCCTCCATAGGGCTGCTCAGTCGCAGATGCAGCTGTCAAAAAATAAAAACCTTCCTGCTTCTTCCAAGGGTCTGGCAACTGAATCACACGCCTGCCGCTTCCATGCCGGGTCAGAGCTAAGAGCTTCCAAATTCACCATCCTGTCAGTCACCGAAACAATCTACATCCAGGACTGATCTGGAGATGCCTGTGGGAATGTGGCTGCACACCAACAAACACACGGTCCATGACAGATCCTTAGCCTGGTCTGACGGCTGGGAAACCTGGGTTCAGTTTGATCTGTGGGAAAATTTGTCATGGTCTGCAATTTCTTTTTCCAGTATGGTTGAAAAGGAGGTCATGTGACGCAATACTGAGATTAGGTCTACAATGCACTGTCACCTGAAAGAAAGTGGTACTACATTCATCCCACCTCGGTGATAAGCAGCTGACTTATACTGATTCTGGACTTTAAACATCGATTCTCATATCGTAACAATTAATATTGCGATATTGTGAGTATTGACTCCTCCCCTCCCCTCCCTGACACACACACACACACACACACACACACACACACACACACACACACACACACACACACACACACACACACACACACACACACACACACACACACACACACACACACACACACTATAAATCACCTCCCTGCAGGGGTTGAACATTTAGTTTTATTTCCTTTAGGTTTTCACACATCTGTATGTCATAGGATGTGCAAGACATCACAACTACACCAGAAGACAACATGGGAGTGTCACACTGCTGCTGATCAGCAGGGAAACAGAAGAAAGGTCAGGATATTAGAGGTCTGGGCAGGTTTATATTAAGTCGGGGTGGTCCAATGACTCAAACATGCAAAAATGTCAAAGAAGATATTTGAGAGTGGAGAGAAGAAAGACTAGTGTGTGCATATACACACACACACACACACACACACACACACACACACACACACACACACACACACACACACACACACACACACACACACACACACACACACACACACAGAGAGAGGCCTGAGCTGTGAGAACAGAACTGGACAATGTTCCATTGAAGGGAAGAAGACAATAAAGCCTACAGACGCGGTTCTTCTCGCCATCTTTCTGTGCTGCTCACAGCGAGCCGGTCCTACATCGTAGCACCCTGACATTTTGGTGAAATAGCCGAATTCCCTCAGTGAATATCCATCACATACACATGTGTGATGTGATGCGTACAGCGGCGGTGGGGCTGAGTTGGGAGTCTTCCCGGCATTTTTGTGGGCTAAACATGCAGCTTGGCTTGAACTAGAAAGACATACCAGACATGTGAAACATTCGACTCGCCTTCCTGAAAGCCTGAGAGATGGAACTTGCAGAAATACTGGTCAAAACGAGAGGCAGCTACCATCTGAATTATGGTCATGTGCAGGACAAGCGATAGAAAAGTCAATTAAAAAAGTATCATTATATGAACAGCAGTGTGCAGCACTAATTAATCACATTACTGTGATTAACAACATATTCTGCAAACCTCTCTACATGACTGTACATGTTACTGACTATGCAGCCGATGACTGTAAAGTCGGGCGTCGACTGCACTCATGACAGAGGATGTCAACTATATCAACAGTCTGTCACCCAAAGTATCAGGTCAGTTACCGCGCTTCGCCACGTCCACATCACTACAGAACTGCCTTGGTTCCTGGATGGCAACCACCCAGGCAGACAACCAGCACAGGCAAATATCACATATGTAGAAAAATGCTATATGAGGTCATAAACATACAAATTCCCCAAAAATAAGATATCTGAATCATTTCCAGAAAATGTGACTGAAACTGAACCTTGAGCTTGACTGTTGTCATCTTAACTAAAATCACAGAAACTGTGCATGCATACGGCAGCGTCGCCAATAACATACGCGTTGCCATTTCAATACTTATGCAAACAATTCAGTTTCCTGTTGAAAGTAAAAATTTAAACAACTGCATGGGGAAACATCTGTGTTCTAATGCCGTACTTAAAGTCCAAAATAAGTGCTGTGAAAGGCGTGACACAAATGATATCGATAGGAATGCGAGCAAAGCCAGAAGAAAATATAGCACCACCAACAGGTCTGGGGTGCTAAACAGCTGTGCGCACTGATTCACTGCAAAATTACAATAATGTAACACATATAATTACTCTCATTATGTTATCAGTTGCATAAGTGTACCTCCTAGTACCGGAAAATGCTGGCATCTATGGAAGATGCAATTTTAACGACGAGGCCATCGGAACGCATGCCTCTGGCAAGGCTCAAAGGTTCTTAATTTAAATAAATACTGTAGTCCTGTATGTGCCACTTCCTCAAAAAGCAAATCTTGGATTCAAAGCACATCTCTTTTTACAAAAAACTCATCAAAGTTTCTTTTTAAAGTATTCTCTGAATAAACAGGCAAACAAACACCTCAGCAGAGGTTAAAAGTGTAACTGTCCACCAGCTGGAGATATTGCTCCATTTCAATAACTTTGACTGATATTTCTGGATTTAAAACAAAATAAAATGTTGAAAAACAAGTACCAAAACAAAAATACAATGTGCTTTTTAAGAATTTATCAGCTCCAATTTATGATTAATTATGGAACCAGCGATCTGTTGTCAAGGTTTCATGTTAAATTTTGGTTCAGGTATCGCAGCCACATAGAAACCACTTAACAGCCCATATTCCACAGGGTGCCCTTCTACTATGATTGCCCACGATCCAAAAAACTGAAAAATGGGTTGGAATGGCTTACCTCCTAACAGGTTGGCTTATAGAGTGCAGACCTGGCAGACCTGGCATCCCGGCTAAAAAAGAAAGAAAAGGAGGTGTGCCCTCAGCCAGAAGCACAATAAACGCTGCTTTGGCTTCAAATTTTTACCCTGATGGAGCACAATTAAACAAGGTTCAAGCCGTACTCACTACAAATACCCCGTTTAAAGAAGTTCAAACATTATTGAAGCCGTTAAGACTACGAACATCTGGACGTTACCATGCGCCATCAACGATTTCAAGTTTCTGGAGTTTAAAAATTGGATCCCAATTTACAATCTGGTGCCAATGACGGCCATAAGTCCTACGAATACAAAGTTTGTTCAAGATTGACAAAGATGATCAAGACGTTACAATGATGCTTCAAAATGAGCCTAGATATGTAATTTGGGATTCAACGGGAAAGAACGGTGCTGTGTGGAATCGCCCTGTTAGCAAACGTCAGCATGCAGAGCTGATGCCTGGAAACATTTTGCACTCATTTATCATAAATATATCACACCATCAGTTCAGCAAACGGAAGGACAGCTGGACAGGGACAACATGAGGATCACTGGATGCTGTTATTTCCGTGTTTTGACCCAGGTGTTTCCTCTTGTCTGAGGTTAGCAATGTGCCTCTGACGTCATTCTCTGGCAATCTACCATGACCTCTGACCCTTTCCCCATCAGTCCACACACCAGAATGTTAACGTAAACCCTGTTTCACACTGTGCAGACCTTACTCCACTTTAACACCATCACCAAGAAAAACAGAAAAACTAAGGCTCAGCGTAACTGAACAATTTGTTTGCCAACATTGAGACTGACCTGGGACCGGCTGTATATGTTTGGAGAACACATGAGCAGACAGAAACACCAATACTGGTCCAATCTAGAATGAAATGAATCACTGTATAGCTGCGTGTCTTTAACACTGAAGATGAAAATTAATTTAGAGAACTACAGCAAAGTCTGCTAGACTATAAAGAAATAACGGAGTACAATTATACAGATTTCCAAGAACAAAAATGGTCTCTAGTCAAGCCACACTCTTGGAGAGCAATGTTGCAACTCCTGGAGAATGAAGAAACTGAAGCTGTAGATCAGGGGAATTCGATTCATTTCAGTTAATGATTTCACTGATCAACTGATTCCATCTGCTCAAAGTGATGTTAATGAGCAAAATCGCCCGGTGGGTCAGTGGCTGTAAAGAAAACCTGCACTCTCTCAACCCTTTCTGGAACAAGTTGAAGACCCCTGAGTCCAGAACTATCTGGACTCTAAAAGAAGAAGAGTGAAAAGCTGAACGGGGTTCTAGAGAGGCTTCAAGTGAATATCCAGGCTTTTCGACTGTGTGGAAGTTCTTGAAGGGTGTAACTCCGGGTTGGTTGGGGTGTAACATTTGGAAGAGTCAGCAGCTTCATCGCACACCGGGTCCTCACACTTTTACCCTTTACTCTCAACCTGCTTTCAATATTTGAGCAGACTGACGCATTTCCTGACCCATCCCTAGACCCAGTTCTGGCTCCGCCACAACCAGAAGTCTGCCCCCGCACAGAGGATGGAAAAGGGGGAAAGGGAACAAATGGGAGGGAGGGAGAGCGATAGAACTAATCCAAAACAGATGTTTGTGCACGTGTGATTCAGCATTTCTGCCTGTGGAAACCTCTCTGTTCTTCTCGTCTTCACACTTTCAGTGTGACGGACTCTTTGAATGTACAGTTATTTCATATTCCCCAAAATCAGTAACTTAATTCCATTTCCTTTCCTGGGCAGCGTCCAGGTAGTCCAACGCTGACACACCTGGAACCTGCCGAGCCACTGTGGGTTTCTGAGCAGCCTGGTCATCAGTGAGAATGCTTCAGTGATGTGACATGAGCTAGGAAATCTTAGTCATGACTCTTTCCAATCTGGCTTTTTGATGTATTCAACAAAAACATAAAAAAAAAACTGTTTATAGTTGACACTTAAGACTGTTTCACTCTTCGTCATCTGCAGATATGTTGATGTTCACAGGGACATTCACATGGATGTTGCCTTTTATAGTCAACTGGATATGGGGCACCAAGTGGTCAACTGTGCTACTGCAAAGATAAACAACTAGACGGGCACTCAGCAGTGTGCATTCCTCAGCTGAGGTTCAACAGGACCATGAACCATATTAACCCAAACCAGCATTCCAACCCTAGTATAATTAAAATCAAAAGTCACATTTCTTCCATTTTTCTGGGTCAGGGTCATGGTGGCAGGAGACCAAACATCTCAGCCCACACTCTTCCTGGGCCTCCTCCTCCTAGTCAGACATGCCTGGAAGACCTCCCTAGGGAGACAACCGGAGGCTGTTTTTGATGTGAAAAAGCAGCTGTTCTACTCAGAGTCCCTCCCGGATATTTGAGCTTCTCACCCTGTACCTCAGTGTAAGCCCAGTTACCACACAGAGGACTCTCATTTCCACCGCTTGTACCGGCAACCAGGGATATCCCGATTAGGTTTTTTTTGGCCCCGATCCGATTCCGAGTCATCTGATTTTGAGTATCTGCTGATACCGAGTCCCGATCCGATACTTTAAAAAACTGAATGAACAATGAACAAATGCTAAATATATAATAATTTCATTTTAATCACCTTATTTTATTATTTAGCACTTAAACAGTGCACTTCTCCTTGAGGTAGCTTGAACAATCAAGTAATAATCTACCAGACTTAAAAAATGTACAAATTTCTATGTTATTTTATTTGTCTAAAATAAATGCCAAAGGTTCCTTATGTTAAACAAGAAATGATCTAATCTGAAATAACAGGTGGTTTTAATTTACAGATAAAAGGTTTCTAAAGAACAATTTATTGATTTAGCTATTTTAATTACAAGTGTTCTAAACTTTTTTAAACAGTAATCAAACAACAACAAAAAACATTTCCAAGGATTTTTCTGACACGTTTCTGTTTCGTACAGATCAGTGGTTTCTGCACCGATCCGTTTCGTACAGATCAGTGGTTTCTGCACCGATCCGTTTCGTACAGATCAGTGGTTTCTGCACCGATCCGTTTCGTACAGATCAGTGGTTTCTGTACCGATCCGTTTCGTACAGATCAGTGGTTTCTGCCACAAGTGTTTTGGGCCGATGCGTCATTCCTATTGGACAGCGTGAAGCGACATCACAGCTCAGAGCGTCAAAAGTTGGATTGGGTTGAACTTTAACTGTGTCAGCCTGCCGACAAGTGGCAATGTGCACTCCCGTCAGAAGCGTCACTTTAGGGCCCTGTCCCACTGGCGTTTAGGATTTGCAGATGGAATGCGCACAAAAGTGGCCCACATCCGCCAAACAACCGCAATAACCGTGTAACATTCCTGTATGAGTTGGCCGCCATCCGAACATGTGCGTGATCATCCGCAGAGGCACGCATGTCCGCAGCAGGATTTTTGAGCCGCTCAAAAATCCTGCTGCGGATGAGATCCGCATCACTGCCTGAACACATACTGAAGACATACGCAGGACATACACAACCAACGCGCCGCATATCCCCTGTCATCCGCTGATATCCGCAACCGACGGGTTGGCACGGCTTGGCGGCAGACCGGGACAGCGTGCAAAACAGATATGATGCGTGCCCAGCACGGCCACATCATGGTCACAAATGGTAAGTCGCGCATGCACACAGAGTGGGCACGGATGAAGCGAGTGCATCACGGCCGCTGTGCCCCTCATGGGGGCGCCTCCGCGGTCGCCTTCGCTTCTGTTCCCTGTTACACCTGCTTTTCTTCCTCATGTATTCGCTGATCCACCCCGGGACATTTGTTATTTCCGCCCACCTTTGTTGCGGACACTCAGCTTTTGTCTCCTCATTTCATGTGCAAATCCTCCTAAACGCCAGTGGGACAGGGCCCTTAGTTTGGCTTTTGACACGACACTTCTGACGCCTCTAAAAAGCAACACGTCTAATTGAAAATAATACTTTCTAGACCGATTCCTGACACCTCTGAAGCTTTCCAACACGTGAAAGGCCCATTAATCTGCAATAATGAGCTTGAAATAGCGCTGATCAAAATAATGAGGATAAAATCTATACTGGATTAGAAGCAGTGATTCACAGATGGAAGCAGTGCTTCGATTTGATCAGCTTTTTGATTCATTGTTTTATTTTGCTTTATCTTAATTTTCCCTGCTAAAATCCTAAAGAGCTTATGTCTGTGAGTAATATTTAATATTTTTATGTTAAAGCGACCTGTTATGGTCTTCTGAAACAGTTGATAGATGTATTTTATAACTTAAAAACAGGACCGATGCTAATGTGTTAGCATGTCTATAGCATTTTCAATGTTAAAGTTAGTATTAAGCTGTTGCAGCTGTCAGCACGTTTGTGTGCATTTGTTTTCTGTATAAAACCCCTGGCGAAAATGATGGAATCACCGGCCTCGGAGGATGTTCATTCAGTTGTTTAATTTTGTAGAAAAAAAGCAGATCACAGACATGACACAAAACTAAAGTCATTTCAAATAGTAACTTTCTGGCTTTAAGAAACACTGTAAGAAATCAAGAAAAACAATATCAACATTTCCCTCAAATATTGTTCACAAACCAGTCTAAATCTGTGATAGTGAGCACTTCTCCTTTGCTGAGATAATCCATCCCACCTCACAGGTGTGCCATACCAAGATGCTGATTAGACACCATGATTAGTGCACAGGTGTGCCTTAGACTGCCCACAATAAAAGGCCACTCTGAAAGGTGCTGTTTTGTTTTATTGGGGGGGGATACCAGTCAGTATCTGGTGTGACCACCATTTGCCTCATGCAGTGCAACACATCTCCTTCGCATAGAGTTGATCAGGTTGTCAATTGTGGCCTGTGAAATGGTGATATTGTGTATGTGGAAAAAGTTTTAGATCTTTGAGTTCATCTCATACAAAATGGGAGCAAAACCAAAAGTGTTGCTTTTATATTTTTGTTGAGTGTAGAAAACTGCTGCATCCTATTAAGAGCAGAATCCTACTGGAATGAATCTGAATAAGGAAAGTTTTTTTTTTCTCACTAAATGGATGCTGCACTCACTGCAGTTTATTGTCTGGAATAGTCCCAGATTACATTTCAGAGCTTCTAGAATTCAAACATTTTTGTGCAGGTGGTGTTGGGGGGTAATGTTGGGTTTCAGCTTTTTTTGTTTTTCACCACTTTCATCCCTGAATATGTGAAATCATGAGTCACTTTTGTGCAGATTAAAGTCACTAACTGGGACTCCTGTCTTGTAATCGTCCTCCGTTCTGTTCACATAGCTCCAAACGCTGCGCGGTTCTCTGCTGAGTCAAGTTAGAACAACAGAGTCCAGTCAGAATTCATAACTTCAAAGCGAAATGCCGTTTAAATCAAATGACACCTCTTTTCAAATGTTGTAATACAAACGTTTTTTCCTCCAAAACGAGACGTCCTGCGCTGACGTGCAGCAGCCGGCTGAGCTCAGCTCAGAGGTACGGAGAGACATTCATGCCAAAATGTCTGAAAGGAAATGCTTTTGACAAAAACTACAGATTTTGTTTGCTTTTATTTATTTCCAGAGATCAAGGATCCAGTGACCAATTTAAAATGTTGCTGACATAGAAAACCTGTAAAACCTACTTTTAGTACACAGAAAATTCACAAGAGGTATCGATAAGGGAATTGGATCGATAAGTGGACTTGATAATGGCATCAATATTGATAAAATCTTATCAATACCCATCCCTAGTCAGAAGAACACTCTCCATACCATAATCCAATCTGCTTGAGAAAACAAACGCCACATGGATTTCAATGTGGCCAAATTTAGACACAAGACCAAAGGCTTGAATTAGAGGCGTTAAAGCTCCGTTTAATGTGTTCCAGTGTGTGACGCGTCGCTGAGTGGCCCGACTCTCACCTCCCCTTCTTGACATTAGTTACACTGGCTTCATTCACCGTGTGCCATGATAAGAATACTAATCCTACAACTCATTCATCATTTAAGAAACTGCCAATGTGGTGTTTGCAACACAGCATGTGCACTCTGTCACAACAGCATCACTGGATGTCTAATTCAAATAAATGAGAGACAGCAATATTGTGCAGAAAGTGAGACTTAAAATATTTAAACTGTTCACAGATTAGCTCGGTCTTTGTCGAGACCAGCATTTTGCTTTCCAGGCTCTTTGTGTGCGCAGTGAGTGAAACATCTTGATGTTCATTCACATGAAATCAGAGGGACAGCCAGCGCTCTCACAGCTCCTTCGCCACAAAATGCTCATCGATGACATCATCGCAGCATCCTAACACATTTCACCAGGGATTTACGCATTTGGAACAACAACCATCCATTTGCTTCAAAAACACAGAAATGGATGAGATACTATAATGCCCAAATTAAATATGGTGCACCATGGCGCACACACACACACACACACACACACACAATTTTTTTTCCATTACCGTCATCATCCAACAGTATTTCCTACCACTGGATCGATCTGGTAGGATGCAAACCAAAGTAAGAGGCTTCTGGCACACTCAGCACGTCTACATGTTTATGGCTGTTCTATTTTTTATGAAGCCACCTGACGACCACATGCTCAGTGACCCCTGCTGACCTCACACAGAGTCATTCACTTATCTCAGCAATGACATTCATGTCTCTGTATCCTTGGCTTCTGAGACGCCTGGAAAGATCTTAACCGTGGACAACTGTGTTTTGCAATGCTAATACTTTTGCAGGAGAACAACGAACCAAGTTTTTAGGACCCTGATGCTTCCTGTCTTCCTGTAACGTTGTCAGACTTCGATGCTATCCCATGACCTATAAAGCGATGACCGGATGATTTTGGTACTAGGTCTCTTTGGATGATCCTTGGGTGCCGCTGGAATGATTTTGTGTCAATCAAATTCAATTATTTAGGGAGACTCAGAAGTGAAGAATCACTTGGATTAGGAGAGGACATCAGCTCTGACATTTCTTGCCATGAGGACCCAGCAAGTGAAAAAAGGTCAGGAGATACCCACATTCCACCTGGTTTTGGCAGGTAGACTTCTACTTTCAGGAAGTGTGAATCTGCCAGTTGTCTACTTGGGTGGTTACCATCCAGGATGTAAGGTGAAGCCATAGTGTAACAGAGGTGGTGACATGCACCACCAACACATGCACCCATACATGACTTGACCTGTACAGTGTGGAGGGAAACCTGATGAGGTCTGAGACTCCATTTGGTAAGCACCGTTCATCAGGTTCTATTTTGAAAAGATGAAAGCCTTCCCTGTCGTTACTAATGACATACAATCTCTTAGCAACAACACTGTTCCTAACAAATGGTGCATATTGCACGATGAGATCTATTTGTACATCAGAGTGGACTCTATCTTTCTAGCTAGACTTGGCAGCGCAGCGTTTGGAGCAACAGAACGGAGGACGATTCTTGCTTCTTTCTTTCTCCCTGCGTCAATAAAACTGTCAGATTCTATAGAGACTTTCAAGTCCAGACTTGAAGACTCACAGTATAGTTCTAAGCTTTTTACTATTTTAATTCATTTTATTAGTAATTGGAGCGTGCCGCGGCCTCGACTTTGCCTAAATTCTGGGTCTGTTAGTGAAGCTTAGGGCTAGTGGCCGGCGATCACCTTAGTATTTCTTCTGTTTTTCTTGTTGTTTAATGCTGACAAATTATACAGTATTTATTGTCTTTCTGATGCCTGATTCTGTTTTTTCTCTCTGTTTAAGGTGCAGCTCCATCCAGAGATGGGTGTGGTATTTGTGCTGGAGACCCTCCTGTCCTGTGCACCAACAGCATTTCTGTATATTCTTTTTGTGAATTGTTTCTGTGATTTATGTCTTTATCATGGCCCAAGCAGAGGGTCACCCCTTTGAGTCTGGTTTGCTTGAGGTTTCTTCCTCAGAGGGAGTTTTTCTTTACCATATCTGGGGGTTAGTAAGGTTAGACCTTACTTGTGTGAAGTGCCTTGAGGCAACTCTGTTGTGATTTGGCGCTATATAAATGAAAATAAATTGAAACTGAGCTTTCTCCCAGTCAATCACTTTAATCTGCACAAAAGTGACTCACTACTGACATATTTTAATGACTGACAGGAGTTAAGAAGTGGAGTTGCCACTTCTGAAGAGAAGCGAAGCAAAGATCCAACGAAGGAGCGGATTGAAGCACTGCTTCATTGGTTCAAAGTAAATGACTCATTGACTACTAAATCAACTGTTGACGGTTTCATTAGTGGACTAGTTGTGGCAGCCCTAATCATACCTCTCCAGTCAAGGTCAGTACCCATTAATTGCTGGGTGGACTGGGACGATTCAAATGAAGTGCTGTCCAAAGACACAGACTTGTAGGCCGGAGCACACACCTTGAACTGCACCATGGTCTATTTATTTGGAGACCCATTCCTTTCCCCACAAACTCCTACATGAAGGACAGAGCTGGAAAAGTGGGCTAATCCCTGATTAACAGACACCACCAAACTGCACACTTCTGAAATAATCCTCATCCGTTTCATTACCTGGGGCTGTTAACTCCGGTGCACCCTAACAACACAGTAAAAGTACTTACAGACCAGCACCACTGAGCTTCCTCAGTTATTATACACAGTGAGGAAAATAAGTATTTGGACACCCTGCAGTTTTGCAAGTTCTCCCACTTAGAAATCATGGAGGGGTCTGAAATTTTCATCTTAGGTGCATGTCCACTGTGAGAGACAAGATCTAAAAAAAAAATCCAGAAAGCACAATGTAGGATTTTTTAAATAATTTATTCGTAGGTTACTGCTGCAAATAAGTATCTGAACACCTGTGAAAATCAATGTTAATATTTGGTACAGTAGCCTTTGTTTGCAATTACAGAGGTCAAACGTTTCCTGTAGTTTTTCCACCAGGTTTTCACACACTGCAGCAGGGATTTTGGTCCACTCCTCCATACAGATCTTCTCTAGATCAGCCAGGTTACTGGGCTGTCGCTGAGAAACATGGAGTTTCAGCTCCCTCCAAAGACTTTCTATTGGGTTTAGGTCTGGAGACTGGCTTGGCCACTCCAGAACCTTGATATGCTTCTTACAGAGCCACTCCTTGGTTATCCTGGCTGTGTGCTTTGGGTCATTGTCATGTTGGAAGACCCATCCATGACCCATCTTCAATGCTCTAACTGAGGGAAAGAGGTTGTTCCCCAAAATTTCACAATACATGACCCCGGTCATCCTCTCCTTAATACAGTGCAGTCATCCTGTCCCATGTGCAGAAAAACACCCCCAAAGCATGATGCTTCCACCCCCATGCTTCACAGTAGGGACGGTGTTTTTGGGATGGTACTCAGCATTCTTCTTCCTCCAAACACGGCGAGTGGAATTAAGACCAAAAAGTTCTATTTTGGTCTCATCTGACCACATAACTTTCTCCCATGACTCCTCTGGATCATCCAAATGGTCATAGGCAAACTTAAGACAGGCCTGGACGTGTGCTGATTTAAGCAGGGGAACCTTCCGTGCCATGCATGATTTTAACCCATGACGTCTTAGTGTATTACCCACAGTAACCTTGGAAACAGTGGTGCCAGCTCTCTTCAGGTCATTGACCAGCTCCTCCCATGCAGTTCTGGGCTGATTCCTCACCTTTCTTAGGATCATTGATACACCACGAGGTGGGATCTTGTATGGAGCCCCAGTCCGAGGGAGATTGACAGTCATGTTTAGCTTCTTCCATTTTCTAATAATTGCTCCAACAGTTGATCTTTTTTCACCAAGCTGTTTGGCAGTTGCCCTGTAGCCCTTTCCAGCCTTGTGGGGGTCTGCAATTTTGTCTCTGGTGTCTTTGAACAGTTCTTTGCTCTTAGCCACGTTAGTACTTGGAGTCTTACTGATTGTGTGGGGTGGACAGGTGTCTTTATGCAGCTAATGACCTCAAATAGGTGCTTCTAATTTGGAATAATAAGTGGAGTGGAGGTGGACTTTTTAGAGGTGGACTAACAGGTCTTTGAGGGCCAGAATTTCTGCTGATTGGCAGGTGTTGAAATACTTATTTGCAGCAGTAACATACAAATAAATTATTTAAAAAATCCTACATTGTGATTTCCGGATTTTTGTTTTTAGATTATGTCTCTCACAGTGGACATGAACCTAAGATGAAAATTTCAGACCCCTCCATTATTTCTAAGTGGGAGAACTTGCAAAATCGCAGGGTGTTCAAATACTTATTTTCCTCACCATATATCAAGGATATGAATGGAATTAAAATGCCAGAATAACAGACACAAGTTGGGAAGAGTGTTGTAGAGCATTAGGTTTAATGCATCTAATGCAGAAATTACAAGGACAGGTCATAAATGGACACAAACATGATTTTAGTATTTGTTGTAGTTCAGAACTAAGCTCAAAAATATTCTCAAATGCAAAAAAACATCTGGATAGGATTATAGAGAAACAGTGCATATTTGCAAAAGGATGCTGGAGCTTGTTTTATGGTTGCCACTGAGAAGATGTCATGAACCATCTACGCTATAAATGACGTAATTTTTGTTGATGTGCAACTGTGCTTTTGGCACAAAGACATGTACTTCCTAGATCTTGTAGCTGGATGCAGTGTTTGAAGGACCGGTGGGACAGTGAAGATCAGTGCACCCCACCTCCATTAAAAAAAAAACAAAAAAAACCCCTCAATATTAAGATGTGCATACACAAAAAAATAAACCTCAACACAAAGAAAACATCAATGTGGAATAAATATTAGAAATCATGGCAGTTGAGTTGTTCCAGGAAAGTAACGTGTATTCCTGGAGCTGTTTGTCAGAAGATTACAGATCCAGTAACCATGGACGACCATCAAATTCAAGCAGCTTATCCATACATTCAAAATCACCTTTGCAGATGACTTCAAACTTAGACTTTCTGACTTCTGCTTCATTGGGAAACAAGACAAGCTCATCATTGACCAACTGATTTGTATGGACTTAGTGGAGACCAGTACCATGAAACCCAAAGAAGACTAAGGTAAGCCACCGCCTGTATCAGTTGTTTTAAAATGTTTACTTTCAAACTGATATTCTTCATGCTACTCAACACTTCTCGCGACATTTTCACCTATTCTGTGAGAACAAGAAGCAGTGTACTTTGGGGTTCTTAGCTTGGCCCATAGGCATACTCTGTGTAACTGTTTACTTCACAGTGGTAAATATATACCACGATACTGGACTGATTATCACGTTTGTCCCTAGCAAAGAATCTCAACCTAAACACATTGAAAAACTGCGTCCAGGCTGAATAATCTGCAAGATTCCCTTTCAGCCCAAACCATAAATATAACCTTTACAAGAAATTCAGCCTTCGCTGGCAGTGAAAGAAATAAAAATACCCTCAAAGCCCTTTGTGGTTTTGAAAAACTCATGTTCTGCCTCAAATTTCTCAGATGTTTTCTGCCAGCTCTTGTCAGTAAGTAGTTGCTCACTACTAACAACTTCAGCAAAAAAAAAAAAAAAAGGAAAAAAAAAGCTTTTCAGTCTGCGTAAAGGCACCATAGGTGACAGCCCAGGAATACGTTTAATGTTGACTTTAGCCTGGTTGTACAGATCATGTGTACTTTGGCTGTTACGAACCCCCAAGACTCCGGTTTCACGCATTTTCTTGGAACATTTTGTTCAGTAAAAGTAGCTAACTAACATTAACCCTTAGCTATCTAACCATGACGTCTCCGGGGCTGTTGTTACTGCCAGTGGTCAAATGAGTTCACGAGAACAAATGTGCAGCCTTTGCTGGTCATGTCATGATCTGAAGAAAGTGTAACAGTTTAGACAGAGGACCCCAACACAGAGAACCACAACGATTGAAGGTAAAACCTGATTTATTGTCCCACAACCTATGTTAGGCAAAAAGTTTATAACAGCAAACTACAGGCTGAGGTCAGGCACACGAGTGATCAATCCGAAAAGCAACAGTCTTTCATGGAGAATGGCAGAAGGGTCATCCAAAACACAAGCAAAAGGTCAATGCACAGGGAGCCATCATACCAAATAATCATGTCCAGTAGCAGCAGGCAAAACTCAGGAAACTCAAAACGGTAGCACGTCTGTAATAGAGAGGCAAACACGAGAAAAGCACAGAGTCAGAACACAAGACAGCAGGTATGAATTTAGACAATCTGGCGATGAGGGAACACTGATGGCAGTTAGAAAGGCAAACAAACAATTACATGCAAAGGAACAGAGGCACATGAACCTGAAACCTACATGAAAAAACAACGAGGAAGAGAGGTCAAAGTAAAAGCACCAGAGACAATGTAACGTAGGAGAGAAACAACCAGAAAACATGGAGAATAATAAAATGCCAGGACTAGAATAACACGGCGATCAGAAAATGAGAGTAAGTCTTGCGCAAGACTACAAACTACACAAGAGGCACATTAGGACATTAGAGTGCTATTTATGAGCAGTTTGTTTTGTACGTAAAAGAACTTAAAGCTATAAATTACTTGCAATTTTTTCCTCAAGCAAGCCACACCTTTGCTTCATCAGCACTTCCTATATCTCTAGCCAAATTGAACAATATTAGCTCTTTATATTGTGACAGTTCCGTATTTCAGAGAAGTGCTGTGAGACCACAAATTCTCTCAAAACTCTTTGACCAAAGTCAGTTTTGGGAAGAGAAATGTTTCCTGAGCAGACAGACCACTGACACAAACTGAACATAATAACAATAAGCTAGTGTTAAATATAGCAAAGACTAATTGTATGATTATTGGTTCTAGTCGTGTTATTATGAAAAATGCTGTATTAAACACTAGAATTAATAATATGAGAATGAATCAGGTACAGGAGACTAAGCTGCTGGGTGTAACGGTAGATTCTAAATTATCATGGAAAAAACATAATATTTTTGTAAAAATGAGCAGGGGTATATTGATTATGAGGAGACATGCAAGGTTTTTAAGTTGTACAACATTGAATTATGCTTTCAAATCATTATTACTAGTATACCTGGATTATTGCCCAGCAGTTTGTGTGGTGAAATGATAAATAAATTACAGAATATTCAAAATAGGGCTGCTCGTATAGCTCTTAAATGTAGTTATAGGACTAACATTATTACAATGCATAAAAGTTTAAACTGGCTGGTAGTTAAAGATAGACTTTTACATTCACTGATTATTTTTACTAGAAAGATTATTGTCACAACGTGACCTCATATTTTGTTCAGAAATTTCTCCTTCAGTTCAGAAAATCATAGATAAAAAACCAGACATGCTGTGGTGGGAAATTTTACGTTACCTGTGACCAGGACTAATGCCTTAAAAAAAAACACCGTCTTATTTAAGGATACGAAGGAATGGAATTAATTGCCGGAATGTATTAAACTTATTGCAAATGAATGTTCGTTTAGGGAACTTCTGCAGCAGTAAGTTTTTTTGTGTATATTGATTGACCAGTTGTGATGATTAATGTGACTGGAAGCTAATTGGTTTTGTTTTATTTCTTCCTATATATATATATATATATATATATATATATATATATATATATATATATATATATATATATATATATATATATATATATATATATATATATATATATATATATATACACACAACCCCTGGCAAAAATGATGGAATCACCGGCCTCGGAGGATGTTCATTCAGTTGTTTAATTTTGTAGAAAAAAAGCAGATCACAGACATGACACAAAACTAAAGTCATTTCAAATGGCAACTTTCTGGCTTTAAGAAACACTATAAGAAATCAGGAAAAATAATTGTGGCAGTCAGTAACGGTTACTTTTTTAGACCAAGCAGAGGGAAAAAATATGGAATCACTCAATTCTGAGGAAAAAATGATGGAATCATGAAAAACAAAAGAACGCTCCAACACATCACTAGTATTTTGTTGCACCACCTCTGGCTTTTCTAACAGCTTGCAGTCTCTGAGGCATGGACTTAATGAGTGACAAACAGTACTCTTCATCAATCTGGCTCCAACTTTCTCTGATTGCTGTTGCCAGATCAGCTTTGCAGGTTGGAGCCTTGTCATGGACCATTTTCTTCAACTTCCACCAAAGATTTTCAATTGGATTAAGATCCGGACTATTTGCAGGCCATGACATTGACCCTATGTGTCTTTTTGCAAGGAATGTTTTCACAGTTTTTGCTCTATGGCAAAATGCATTATCATCTTGAAAAATGATTTCATCATCCCCAAACATCCTTTCAATTGATGGGATAAGAAAAGTGTCCAAAATATCAACGTAAACTTGTGCATCTATTGATGATGTAATGACAGCCATCTCCCCAGTGCCTTTACCTGACATGCAGCCCCATATCATCAATGACTGTGGAAATTTACATGTTCTCTTCAGGCAGTCATCTTTATAAATCTCATTGGAACAGCACCAAACAAAAGTTCCAGCATCATCACCTTGCCCAATGCAGATTCCAGATTCATCACTGAATATGACTTTCATCCAGTCATCCACAGTCCACAATTGCTTTTCCTTTTTCTGTTTAGGTGTTCATGGTGGCTTTCGTTTAGCTTTTCTGTATGTAAATCCCATTTCCTTTAGGCGGTTTCTTACAGTTCGGTCACAGACGTTGACTCCAGTTTCCTCCCATTCGTTCCTCATTTGTTTTGTTGTGCATTTTCAATTTTTGAGACATATTGCTTTAAGTTTTCTGTCTTGACGCTTTGATGTCTTCCTTGGTCTACCAGTATGTTTGCCTTTAACAACCTTCCCATGTTGTTTGTATTTGGTCCGGAGTTTAGACACAGCTGACTGTGAACAACCAACATCTTTTGCAACATTGCGTGATGATTTACCCTCTTTTAAGAGTTTGATAATCCTCTCCTTTGTTTCAATTGACATCTCTCGTGTTGGAGCCATGATTCATGTCAGTCCACTTGGTGCAACAGCTCTCCAAGGTGTGATCACTCCTTTTTAGATGCAGACTAACGAGCAGATCTGATTTGATGCAGGTGTTAGTTTTGGGGATGAAAATTTACAGGGTGATTCCATAATTTATTCCTCAGAATTGAGTGAGTCCATATTTTTTTCCCTCTGCTTGGTCTAAAAAAGTAACCGTTACTGACTGCCACAATTTTTTTTTCCTGATTTCTTATAGTGTTTCTTAAAGCCAGAAAGTTGCCATTTGAAATGACTTTAGTTTTGTGTCATGTCTGTGATCTGCTTTTTTTCTACAAAATTAAACAACTGAATGAACATCCTCCGAGGCCGGTGATTACACAGTTATTGCCAGGGGTTGTATATATATTTTATCCTAATAAATAAACAAACATAGGTGGTCAATCTGAAATAGAGCAGAAAAAACAAGAAATCCCTTCGAGTTCCACACAGTCAGATCTTCCGGGATGACAAGAAACATCAACCTCGCTCAACACGAGGATCATCTGTCACAACCAAGAAGCAAGACGAACCTGATGTTTAAAATTCAGAAGGGCTCACAGCACTAAGGGCACGCCTTACACCATGTTCTCCACACCACTGTGAATTTTATACAGCTGTTGTGTACTCGAGCTGTCATGAGCAGGAAGCGGGCCCGACTGAAGTCAGGGTGGCCAACTGAAGGGCCCAGCAAACGTCAAATAACTCTGGAGCCAGCTAATGTAATCCCACCACAAATTCCTTCCCCAAAGAGATGAACACATTAGAGAACATTATGGAATATAAAACAAAATCCAGTGGCAAAATGAATGTGATACTTTCCAGTTCAATGAACAACGCACAGTAGGCAAAAAGAAGTTCAAACTGAGAGTCAAGTGATGCCTGATTTGGACAGGGTCTAAAATGGAAAGACTTGATCTAGTACACATTTTGCAGATAAAGTAAGGAATTGGATCAGAAGAAGAATGCAGTAATTACAGAATTGTCCTTGAAGTTTCAGGATTTAGTGCTGTCTTATAAACTGAGATATCACCCGATATGCTCTGCATGCCGCCAAGGCAGGAATCACTTGGAAAGTGACACTGAGCCCATGTCACCCTGTTAGCAACTACAAATTCACTCATCTAGTTAATCGCTCACAAACGCAAATCCTCTTCAACCTATATTCAACTGAATACACCACAAAGACAAGATATTTAATGTTCACACTGATAAACTTTATTGTTTTTGTGCAAATATTTTCTCATTTTGAAATGGATGCCTGCAACACGTTTCAAAAAACTTGGGACAGGGCAACAAAAGACTGGGAAAGTTGATGAATGCTCAAAGAACACCTGATTGGAACATTCCACAGGTGAACAGGTTAATTGGAAAAAGGTGAGTGTCATGATTGGGTATAAAAGGAGCATCCCCAAAAGGCTCAGCCGTTCACAAGCAAAGATGGGGCAAGGATCACCACTTTGTGAACAACTGCATGAGAAAATAGTCCAACAGTTTAAGAACAATGTTTCTCAATGTTCAATTCAAGGAATCATCTGCAGTCCATAATATAATCAGAAGATTCAGAGAATCTAGAGAGCTTTCTACTTGTAAGCGGCAAGGCCGAAAACCAACAATGAATGCCCATGACCTTCGATCTCTCAGGTGGCACTGAGATGGGGCCTGGGGTGGGGGGGTCTGCCTTGCCGGCTCTGCCGTGCTCTTGGGGCCCTGCTCTGGGACTCATGGGGCCCGGGGTCCTGTGGTTCCTTGGGGGGGGTGGGGGGTGGGGCGTGGGAGTCTGGCATGGGGAGCGGACGGCTGCTGTGGGTTTTGGGGCCAGGGTTTCCGTGGGGTGGGGTGTTGCCTCATTCTCGTTTAGGCGGCTCCCAACCTTGCGCTTGGTTCTGGGGTGGGAGCGGTTTGGAGGCTGGGGGTGTCTGGGGGGTCCTGCAGGCTGCTTGGGGGGGTCTCGGGAGGACCTTGTGTGCTTCCTGGCCCTGGGGTGGGTCTTGCCTCTTTCCTAGGTGCTGTGCCCGGCCCTCGGGTGCCGGTGGTCCCTGCCTGCGCTCTGGGTTCAGTTGCGGTGGCTCCTTTCCCCCTCGTCCCCGCTCACTCCTCCCTCCGGTGCCGTGGGCGGGGTATTGCAGTTCTGGGCTCGCCCCCTCTTATTGGGCCCTGCCGGCACCCTGCGTGCTTCCCTCGGGTGTGGGGTTACTTCCTGTGCCTCCGTTGGGGGGGCAGTGTCGGGGGTGTGTTCCGGCGCCATTGGGCCGCTCCCTTGTTGGTCCGTCGTGCTGCCCCGGTGGCTCTGGTGGCTGCCCTTCCTGGCCCCTGTGCCCTTCCGCTTCCCTTTTTCTCCTGGTTCCTCCTGTGGCCCTGTGTCCTGGGCGCTTTTCCATTGTTGCTTGCGGTCGGCCGTATGGCATTTGACGTGCCGGAGTGGTCCATGTCTTATGGTAGGGTTCTGTACTTTTATCTTGGCCCAACACACCAGCCATAGTAGTGATTGGAAATACAGCTGTGATCTGGGTCTCTGTTGTGTGGTTTTGGGTGCTCTCAAGGGGATCAAGACTCTGGTGTCCAAGATTAGGGAATGAATGCTCACTAACTAGACAACAGACTGTCTCTGTCACTGCTTGTTCATGTGTGGTGGTTTGTTCACCACACATGTTCCAAATTGTTTTTGGAATTCATGGAAGTCGTGTTTTATGATGGGGCACCGTCTCTTCGGTGTCTCACTTCACATTTATTGCTTTCACTTGTCTTTCGTTTTTGTCTGTCTTCGTGTTGTTTTGGTGGTCGATCCCTCCTGATAAAAGTTGTCAGTCGGATTTGAGTAGGATCTTGTAGGGTGATCAGGAAGGGCAGATGGGGGTCACACACGCACACCACATTCACTCACGCACTACATACCTTCTGTCCTGCAAGAATAAACTGCATATATGTGTATTAATGTTCATAAATGGTTCTGCCAGTGTGGCATTTACCATTACTATATATGCAGACAGGGGGGAAAAAACAAAAAAACGACATCATTGTGTAAGGGATCTTACCGCGTGGGCTCAGGAACACTTCAGAAAACCATTGTCAGTTAACACAGTTCTTCGCTACATTTACAAATGCAAGTTAAAACTCTACCATGCAAAGTGAAAGCCAAACATCAACAACATCCAGAAACACTGCCGCCTTCTCTGGGCCCGAGCTCATTTCAAATGGACAGACACAAAGTGGAAAAGTGTGCTGTGGTCTGATGAGTCCACATTTCAAATTGTTTTTGGAAATCATGGACGTTGTGTCCTCAGGACAAAAGAGGAAAAAGACCATCCAGATTGTTAGCAGCGCAAAGTTCAAAAGCCAGCATCTGTGATGGTATGGGGGTGTGTTAGTGTCCATGACATGGACAACTTACACATCTGTGATGGCACCATCAATGCTGAAAGGTACATCCAGGTTTTGGAGCAACACATGCTGCCATCCAAGCAACGTCTTTTTCAGGGACGTCCCTGCTTATTTCATCAAGACAATGCCAAGCCACATTCTGCACGTGTTACAACAGCGTGGCTTCGTAGTAAAAGAGTGCGGGTACTAGACTGGCCTGCCTGCAGTCCAGACCTGTTGCCCATTGAAAATGTGTGGCGCATTATGAAGTGCAAAATACGACAACAGAGACCCCGGACTGTTGAACAACTGAAGTCGTACATCAAGCAAGAATGGGAAAGAATTCCACCTACAAAACTTCAACAATTAGTGTCCTCAGTTCCTAAATGCTTATTGAGTGTTGTTAGAAGGAAAGGTGATGTAACACAGTGGGAAACATACCACTGTCCCAGCTTTTTAGAAACATGTTGCAGGCATCCATTTCAAAATGAGCAAATATTTGCAAAAAAACAAAGTTTAGCAGTTTGAACATTAAATATCTTGTCTTTGTGGTGTATTCAATTGAATATAGGCTGTAGAGGATTTGAAAATCATTGGATTCTGTTTTTATTTACATTTTACACAACGTCCCAACTTCATTGGAATTGGGGTTGTGTAGCGAAGATTCATCCCATCCTGTCTATGGCTGATGCTGAGACCCTGATCCATGTGTTTGTCTCTTCTAGATTGGACTACTGTAATGTTCTATTTTCTGGTTTTCCACAGTCCAGCATTAGGGCTCTCCAATTGGTTCAAAATGCTGCTGCCAGATTTGACAGATATGACAGGAAGCAGAAAGTTTGATCACATTACACCCATTTTGGCGTTTCTTCACTGGCTTCCTGTCCCAGTGAGATCAGATTTTAAGGTTCTGCTACTAACCTATAAAATTGTTCATGGACTGGCACCTCCCTACCTAGCTGACCTAATTAAACCTTACGTACCGGCCCGGGCTCTGCGTTCTAAGGGTGCAGGACTACTTTGTGTCCCTAAGGTGAATAAGAAGTCTGTGGGTCACAGAGCTTTCTCTTATCGTGCCCCTGTTCTGTGGAATGATCTCCCTGCATCAATAAAACAGTCAGATTCTGTGGAGACTTTCAAGTCCAGACTTAAGACGCACTTATTTTCCCTTTCATATGGCTAGCATACTGGTACAGTTTTGTTTTATGCTTTTGACTCTTAATTCATTTTATTAGTAAACGGAGTGTGCTGCGGCCTCAACTTTACCTACATTCTGGGCCTTTTAGTGAAGTTTAGGGCTAGTGGCCGGCGATCACCTTAGTATTTCTCTGTTTTCTTGTTGTTTAATGCTGACAAATTATACAGTATTTTTTGTCTTTCTGATGCCTGATTCTGTTTTTTCTCTCTGTTTGAGGTGCAGCTCCATCCAGAGATGGGTGTGGTATTTCAATCAATCAACTTTTTTCTTGTATAGCGCCAAATCACAACAAACAGTTGCCCCAAGGCGCTCCACATTGCAAGGCAAGGCCATACAATAATTATGAAACACAGTCTACGTCTAAAGCAACATAACCAAGGGATGGTCCAGGGTCACCCGATCCAGCCCTAACTATAAGCCTTAGCGAAAAGGAAAGTTTTAAGCCTAATCTTAAAAGTAGAGAGGGTATCTGTCTCCCTGATCTGAATTGGGAGCTGGTTCCACAGGAGAGGAGCCTGAAAGCTGAAGGCTCTGCCTCCCATTCTACTCTTACAAACACTAGGAACTACAAGTAAGCCTGCAGTCTGAGAGCGAAGCGCTCTATTGGGGTGATATGGTACTACGAGGTCCCTAAGATAAGATGGGACCTGATTATTCAAAACCTTATAAGTAAGAAGAAGAATTTTAAATTCTATTCTAGAATTAACAGGAAGCCAATGAAGAGAGGCCAATATGGGTGAGATATGCTCTCTCCTTCTAGTCCCCGTTAGTACTCTAGCTGCAGCATTTTGAATTAACTGAAGGCTTTTTAGGGAACTTTTAGGACAACCTGATAATAATGAATTACAATAGTCCAGCCTAGAGGAAATAAATGCATGAATTAGTTTTTCAGCATCACTCTGAGACAAGACCTTTCTGATTTTAGAGATATTGCGTAAATGCAAAAAGGCAGTCCTACATATTTGTTTAATATGCGCTTTGAATGACATATCCTGATAAAAATAACTCCAAGATTTCTCACAGTATTACTAGAGATCAGGGAAATGCCATCCAGAGTAACGATCTGGTTAGACACCATGCTTCTAAGATTTGTGGGGCCAAGTACAATAACTTCAGTTTTATCTGAGTTTAAAAGCAGGAAATTAGAGGTCATCCATGTCTTTATGTCTGTAAGACAATCCTGCAGTTTAGCTAATTGGTGCGTATCCTCTGGCTTCATGGATAGATAAAGCTGGGTATCATCTGCGTAACAATGAAAATTTAAGCAATACCGTCTAATAATACTGCCTAAGGGAAGCATGTATAAAGTGAATAAAATTGGTCCTAGCACAGAACCTTGTGGAACTCCATAATTAACTTTAGTCTGTGAAGAAGATTCCCCATTTACATGAACAAACTGTAATCTATTAGACAAATATGATTCAAACCACCGCAGCGCAATGCCTTTAATACCTATGACATGCTCTAATCTCTGTAATAAAATTTTATGGTCAACAGTATCAAAAGCAGCACTGAGGTCCAACAGAACAAGCACAGAGATAAGTCCACTGTCCGAAGGCCATAAGAAGATCATTTGTAACCTTCACTAATGCTGTTTCTGTACTATGATGAATTCTAAAACCTGACTGAAACTCTTCAAATAGACCATTCCTCTGCAGATGATCAGTTAGCTGTTTTACAACTACCCTCTCAAGAATCTTTGAGAGAAAAGGAAGGTTGGAGATTGGCCTATAATTAGCTAAGATAGCTGGGTCAAGTGATGGCTT
>NC_047108.1:128778134-128818134 GCF_902500255.1 Thalassophryne amazonica
AAAATAAAATAAAAATCCACTAGACAGGCTGTGGAGCAGCACAGGTAACACACGACAACAGTGGTAAAAAATAAATAAAAACCCACTAGACAGGCTGTGGAGCAGCACAGGTAACGCACGACAACAGTGGTAAAAAATAAAATAAAAATCCACTAGACAGGCTGTGGAGCAGCACAGGTAACGCACGACAACAGTGGTAAAAAATAAAATAAAAATCCACTAGACAGGCTGTGGAGCAGCACAGGTAACACACGACAACAGTGGTAAAAAATAAAATAAAAATCCACTAGACAGGCTGTGGAGCAGCACAGGCAACGCACGACAACAGTGCCAAAAAAAATAAAAATCCACTAGACAGGCTGTGGAGCAGCACAGGTAACACACGACAACAGTGGTAAAAAATAAAATAAAAATCCACTAGACAGGCTGTGGAGCAGCACAGGTAACACACGACAACAGTGCTAAAAATAAAATAAAAATCCACTAGACAGGCTGTGGAGCAGCACAGGTAACACACGACAACAGTGGTAAAAAATAAAATAAAAATCCACTAGACAGGCTGTGGAGCAGCACAGGTAACACACGACAACAGTGCCAAAAAAAATAAAAATCCACTAGACAGGCTGTGGAGCAGCACAGGCAACGCACGACAACAGTGCTAAAACAAAATAAAAATCCACTAGACAGGCTGTGGAGCAGCACAGGTAACACACGACAACAGTGCTAAAACAAAATAAAAATCCACTAGACAGGCTGTGGAGCAGCACAGGCAACGCACGACAACAGTGCTAAAAAATAAAATCAAAAATCCACTAGACAGGCTGTGGAGCAGCACAGGTAACACACGACAACAGTGGTAAAAAATAAAATAAAAATCCACTAGACAGGCTGTGGAGCAGCACAGGCAACGCACGACAACAGTGCCAAAAAAATAAAAATCCACTAGACAGGCTGTGGAGCAGCACAGGCAACGCACGACAACAGTGCTAAAAAATAAAATCAAAATCAAAATCCACTGGACAGGCTGTGGAGCAGCACAGGTAACGCACGACAACAGTGCTAAAACAAAATAAAAATCCACTAGACAGGCTGTGGAGCAGCACAGGCAACGCACGACAACAGTGCTAAAACAAAATAAAAATCCACTAGACAGGCTGTGGAGCAGCACAGGCAACGCACGACAACAGTGCTAAAACAAAATAAAAATCCACTAGACAGGCTGTGGAGCAGCACAGGCAACGCACGACAACAGTGCTAAAACAAAATAAAAATCCACTAGACAGGCTGTGGAGCAGCACAGGCAACACACGACAACAGTGGTAAAAAATAAAATAAAAATCCACTAGACAGGCTGTGGAGCAGCACAGGTAACACACGACAACAGTGCTAAAAATAAAATAAAAATCCACTAGACAGGCTGTGGAGCAGCACAGGTAACACACGACAACAGTGGTAAAAAATAAAATAAAAATCCACTAGACAGGCTGTGGAGCAGCACAGGCAACGCACGACAACAGTGCTAAAACAAAATAAAAATCCACTAGACAGGCTGTGGAGCAGCACAGGCAACGCACAACAACAGTGCTAAAACAAAATAAAAATCCACTAGACAGGCTGTGGAGCAGCACAGGTAACACACGACAACAGTGCTAAAAAAAAAATAAAAATCCACTAGACAGGCTGTGGAGCAGCACAGGCAACGCACGACAACAGTGCTAAAAAATAAAATCAAAATCAAAATCCACTGGACAGGCTGTGGAGCAGCACAGGTAACGCACGACAACAGTGCTAAAACAAAATAAAAATCCACTAGACAGGCTGTGGAGCAGCACAGGCAACGCACGACAACAGTGCTAAAACAAAATAAAAATCCACTAGACAGGCTGTGGAGCAGCACAGGTAACGCACAACAACAGCGCCCAAAAAAATAAAATCAAAATCATTTGATTTGTGTTGGAGACCCTCCTGTCCTGTGCACCAACAGTATTTCCTGCATATTTGTTCTGTGAATTGTTCTGTAATTTGTGTCTCTATCATGGCCCAAACAGAGGGTCACCCCTTTGAGTCTGGTCTGCTTGAGGTTTCTTCCTCAGAGGGACTTTTTTCTTACCACTGTTGCTTTGGGGGCTAGTAAGGTTAGACCTTACCTGTGTGAAGCACCTTGAGGCAACTCTGTTGTGATTTGGTGCTATATAAATGGATATAAATTGAAATTGAAAACTGGCAGTGTAGCCAGGGAAATGGATGACTGATGATAGACCAACACATTAATTACAAATCTGTATGAAATGTAGTTATGATGGTTCATAGAAGCAGATTTAGATAACAGAGGATCTTATTCTAGTTTCATACTTCTTCTATTACTGTACCATTTTTACAAAATCCCCGCTTCGGCAAAAAGATCATGGAATTGCCTAAAGTTGGTTGGATTCCCTGCCTCTTTTTACTCTATACTTTCTGTTGAGTCAATGAGGAGTCCGTCAGCATGAAGGCCCACAACCCCCAACTGTTACCACATGAATGGAAGAAGAAGGAGCTCCAGGGCTCTATGCTCTGGGCCATTCAGACACACTGAAAGGAGTCTGTCTCCTGTGCCCATGTGGACAGTATTCTCATTCTGCTGCTGGACTGTGAGCTCACAGGAATGCATCAAGGAAGCTGAATTTAGTGATGAGGACATTAACAAAAAGGTTAGCTAGAGGCATTCCTGCTATTTAATTACTTATTGGAGTCACATTATAGATGTCTGCAATTAATTCAACACAAGAACCTATTTGAAGAACCTTTTTGGTTAACTCAGTTCATGATAACACATTTGAAAAGATAAATGTATTGAGAGGGGGCAGCATGGTGGCTTAGTGGTTAGCACTGTTGCCTCACAGCTAGAAGGTCATGGGTTCAATTCCCATGGCCTTTCTGTGTGGAGTTTGCATGTTCTCTCCGTGTTTGCGTGGGTTTCCTCTGGGTGCTCCGGCTTCCTCCCACATCCAAAGACATGCGGGTTAGGTGGATTGGAATCTTTAAATTGTCTGTAGGTGTGTGTGGGTGTGTCTGTGTTTGTTTGTGGCTCTCCGACAGACTGGTGTCCTGTCCTGGGTGTACCCCGCCTCGCGCTCTATGACTGCTGGGATAGGCTCCAGCACCCCGCGACCCTTAAATGGACTAAGCGGTAGAAGATGCATGAATGAATGAATGTACTGAGAGGTATGACAAGTCAAATCTAAACAAGAAAGACCTTGACTTTTAGTTATTATATAACGGCTGAGTGGATCCTTGTGATTTGAGTGGTGCTTTGTATGTCACATGACATGGATTAATTCATCCCATTTGTGTTGCATTGCATTCAGAGTGCAGCTTCGTTCCATTTAGAGTGCAAATTTGGTTCCATACGTTTGGTACCATTGCACTCATGTGCACACGCACATGCACTGCCTCATGCACATGCGCAAATGTGATCACACATACACATGTGCAAGTCCTCGTGCACGAGTATGTGTGCGCATGCTTGTGCACACATACTCGCGCATGCTTGTGCACGCACACGTATGTGCGTGAGCGCGCATGCTCATGTATGCGCACCCAGACATGCGTGCACACGCATGCGCACACAGAACCAATCCACTGTGCTGCCTGGAGGTTGTTAGGAGGAAGAAAGAACAAAAGCTGGACTCATTTCTGACATGATTTTTTATTTTATTTATTTATTTATTTTTTGCTGCACTGAGGACGTATACAGTCTATTTTGTTGTTCACGCACGCACAAGCACCGACCAGGTTGTGTGTGTGTGTGTGTGCGCGCGGGGGACACGACTCTCCTGAGACAGAATTTGAGCTAACTGACACTGCTAATTCTTGTAAGATACACACACACACACACACACACACACACACACACACACAAAAAAACAAATCCACTGTGCTGTCTGTTAGCAAGAAGAGAAAGAAAATCTGGACTCATTTCTGACGTGACTTGTTTTTTTTTCGCTGCACTGAGGACGTCCACAGCTCGACCGAGCCGGTTGCATGTGCGCGTGTGCACGGTACAGCGACATGATGATTTGATTGAGTTAACTGACACTGCGACACACACACACACACACACAAAATCCAAAGCCATCTGGATGCATGAAGAGCTGCTAACATGAAACGCTGATGTGATTTTTGGCTGGACTGAAGAACTACACAGTCTTTTTTGTTTTTATGGAAGTCTGAAGTCAGTGCACAGCATCACTGGACTACACATTACAGTGCAACACCAAAATGTAAGTCCCTTTTCTGTTGTTTAGAATTGAATAAAATATCAAATGATAAGGATCTATTTTAGCCATTATATAAAACAAATAATGAATGTTTATGAGTTCAACGGTATGAATATTTCATGAGGTGAAAGCTGGAACAAACCATTCAATGAGCTTTTGTATAGACGCACCATACTTACGTCTGAATTCACTGGATTCTACTTTATTTATCTTCACTTTCTGACTACTCAGCATGTATTTTGAGATATCCTGTATTTCACTACAACCAGACTGGACTTTCCAACAGAGCACAGCCCAGTACAATGGCGGTTTTGGACCGCTGTACAGTGTTGACTGTGATGTGAAATTACTCTCAAAATACAACATTAACAGGATTTCTATGGCGTGTTTTCTCTATCTGAACTCTCAAGGACCTCAAGGAACCAGTGCCAGAGTGCTGCCATAAAAAAGAACTCACCTCCACACTGGGACCAATGTGGGGATTAAAAATTTCAATTTCAATTTATTAATTTATATAGCGCCAAGTCACAACAAAGTCGCCCCAAGGCGCTTCACATAATTCACAACAACACAAATTAATCTAACATCAAAATTAAAAGCAAGAAAAGCACAGTAAACAGATAAAACACAGCAGAATAAAAAGAAATTATAAAGCAAACACAAACAGATTAAAAAATTAATGATAAGACAGTCTAAAAAAGTGGGTCTTCAGTCTTGATTTCAAAATCTCCACCGTGTCAGACTGCCGAATAACAGCAGGTAGATCGTTCCAAAGAGCCGGACCACGGTAGGAGAAGGCTCTATACCCCACAGACTTTTTGTTCATCCTCGGAACACACAGAAGCCCTGCGCCCTGCGAACACAAGGGCCTCGCAGGTACGTAGGGCTTAACCAAGTCTGCCAGGTAGGAAGGTGTCAGTCCATGAACAATTTTATAAACCAACAATAAAACTTTAAAATCCGATCTGGCAGAAACCAGTAGCCAATGAAGGGATGCCAGAATGGCAGTAATGTGGTCAAACCTTCTACTTTGTGTCAAAAGTCTGGCAGCAGCATTCTGCACCAACTGAAGTCCTCGAATGCTAGAATGCGGCAGGCCAGAAAACAAAGCATTACAATAATCCAATCTAGAAGAGACAAACGCATGAATCAGAGTCTCAGCATCAGCCATAGACAGGATGGGGCGAATCTTTGCTATATTTCTCAGATGAAAGAAAGCAGTCCTCGTAATTTCCCTAATGTGGAGGTCAAAGGACAATGTAGGATCAAAAATGACCCCAAGGTTCCTCACTTTGTCAGTATGATGTATAACACATGAACTTAGGCTAAGTACCAGCTGATCAAATTGATGCCGATGTCTTGCTGGACCAAGAACCATCATTTCAGTCTTATCCAAGTTCAAAAGTAGAAAGTTGCTAGACATACAACTTTTCACTGCTGCGAGACAGTCCTGTAAAGATTTTATGTCGACAGGATTTCCAGCAGCTATCGGCATATACAACTGAGTGTCATCAGCATAACAATGAAAAGCAACCCCAAAACGCTGCAAAATGTTCCCAAGGGGTGCCATATACAGGGGAAAAAAGCAGGGGACCCAGAACGGATCCCTGCGGAACCCCGAACTTCATGCCCCTAAAATCAGAGGTAGGGTCATTGCATAAAACACAGTGGGAACGACCAGACAGATCAATCAATCAACTTCAATCAACTTTTTTCTTATATAGCGCCAGATCACAACAAACAGTTGCCCCAAGGCGCTCCATATTGCAAGGCAAGGCCATACAATAACCATGAAAAACCCCAACGGTCAAAACGACCCCCTATGAGCAAGCACTTGGCCACAGTGGGAAGGAAAAACTCCCTTTTAACAGGAAGAAACCTCCAGCAGAACCAGGCTCAGGGAGGGGCAGTCTTCTGCTGAGACTGGTTGGGGCTGAGGGAAAGAACCAGGAAAAAGACATGCCGAGAAGGGGGGCAGAGATCGATCACTAATGATTAAATGCAGAGTGATGCATACGGAGCAAAAAAAGAAAAGCAGTGCATCATGGGAACCCCCCCACAGTCTACGTCTAAAGCAACATAACCAAGGGATGGTCCAGGGTCACCCGATCCAGCCCTAACTATAAGCCTTAGCGAAAAGGAAAGTTTTAAGCCTAATCTTAAAAGTAGAGAGGGTATCTGTCTCCCTGATCTGAATTGGGAGCTGGTTCCACAGGAGAGGAGCCTGAAAGCTGAAGGCTCTGCCTCCCATTCTACTCTTACAAACCCTAGGAACTACAAGTAAGCCCGCAGTCTGAGAGCGAAGCGCTCTAATGGGGTAATATGGTACTACGAGGTCCCTAAGATAGGATGGGACCTGATTATTCAAAACCTTATAAGTAAGAAGAAGAATTTTAAATTCTATTCTAGAATTAACAGGAAGCCAACGAAGAGAGGCCAACACGGGTGAGATATGCTCTCTCCTGCTAGTCCCCGTCAGTACTCTAGCTGCAGCATTCTGAACCAACTGAAGGCTTTTTAGGGAACTTTTAGGACAACCTGATAATAATGAATTACAATAGTCCAGCCTAGAGGAAATAAATGCATGAATTAGTTTTTCAGCATCACTCTGAGACAAGACCTTTCTGATTTTAGAGATATTGCGTAAATGCAAAAAGGCAGTCCTACATATTTGTTTAATATGCGCTTTGAATGACATATCCTGATAAAAAATAACTCCAAGATTTCTCACAGTATTACTAGAGATCAGGGAAATGCCATCCAGAGTAACGATCTGGTTAGACACCATGCTTCTAAGATTTGTGGGGCCAAGTACAATAACTTCAGTTTTATCTGAGTTTAAAAGCAGGAAATTAGAGGTCATCCATGTCTTTATGTCTGTAAGACAATCCTGCAGTTTAGCTAATTGGTGTGTATCCTCTGGCTTCATGGATAGATAAAGCTGGGTATCATCTGCGTAACAATGAAAATTTAAGCAATACCGTCTAATAATACTGCCCAAGGGAAGCATGTATAAAGTGAATAAAATTGGTCCTAGCACAGAACCTTGTGGAACTCCATAATTAACTTTAGTCTGTGAAGAAGATTCCCCATTTACATGAACAAACTGTAATCTATTAGACAAATATGATTCAAACCACCGCAGCGCAGTGCCTTTAATACCTATGGCATGCTCTAATCTCTGTAATAAAATTTTATGGTCAACAGTATCAAAAGCAGCACTGAGGTCCAACAGAACAAGCACAGAGATAAGTCCACTGTCCGAAGCCATAAGAAGATCATTTGTAACCTTCACTAATGCTGTTTCTGTACTATGATGAATTCTAAAACCTGACTGAAACTCTTCAAATAGACCATTCCTCTGCAGATGATCAGTTAGCTGTTTTACAACTACCCTCTCAAGAATCTTTGAGAGAAAAGGAAGGTTGGAGATTGGCCTATAATTAGCTAAGATAGCTGGGTCAAGTGATGGCTTTTTAAGTAATGGTTTAATTACTGCCACCTTAAAGGCCTGTGGTACATAACCAACTAACAAAGATAGATTGATCATATTTAAGATTGAAGCATTAAATAATGGTAGGACTTCCTTGAGCAGCCTGGCAGGAATGGGGTCTAATAAGCATGTTGATGGTTTGGATGAAGTAACTAATGAAAATAACTCAGACAGAACAATCGGAGAGAAAGAGTCTAACCAAATACCGGCATCACTGAAAGCAGCCAAAGATAACGATACATCTTTGGGATGGTTATGAGTAATTTTTTCTCTAATAGTCAAAATTTTGTTAGCAAAGAAAGTCATGAAGTCATCACTAGTTAAAGTTAATGGAATACTCAGCTCAATAGAGCTCTGACTCTTTGTCAGCCTGGCTACAGTGCTGAAAAGAAACCTAGGGTTGTTCTTATTTTCTTCAATTAGTGATGAGTAGAAAGATGTCCTAGCTTCACGGAGGGCTTTCTTATAGAGCAACAAACTCTTTTTCCAGGCTAAGTGAAGATCTTCTAAATTAGTGAGACGCCATTTCCTCTCCAACTTACGGGTTATCTGCTTTAAGCTACGAGTTTGTGAGTTATACCACGGAGTCAGGCACTTCTGATTTAAAGCTCTCTTTTTCAGAGGAGCTACAGCATCCAAAGTTGTCTTCAATGAGGATGTAAAACTATTGACGAGATACTCTATCTCCCTTACAGAGTTTAGGTAGCTACTCTGCTCTGTGTTGGTATATGACATTAGAGAACATAAAGAAGGAATCATATCCTTAAACCTAGTTACAGTGCTTTCTGAAAGACTTCTAGTGTAATGAAACTTATTCCCCACTGCTGGGTAGCCCATCAGAGTAAATGTAAATGTTATTAAGAAATGATCAGACAGAAGGGAGTTTTCAGGGAATACTGTTAAGTCTTCTATTTCCATACCATAAGTCAGAACAAGATCTAAGATATGATTAAAGTGGTGGGTGGACTCATTTACTTTTTGAGCAAAGCCAATAGAGTCTAATAATAGATTAAATGCAGTGTTGAGGCTGTCATTCTCAGCATCTGTGTGGATGTTAAAATCGCCCACTATAATTATCTTATCTGAGCTAAGCACTAAGTCAGACAAAAGGTCTGAAAATTCACAGAGAAACTCACAGTAACGACCAGGTGGACGATAGATAATAACAAATAAAACTGGTTTTTGGGACTTCAAATTTGAATGGACAAGACTAAGAGTCAAGCTTTCAAATGAATTAAAGCTCTGTCTAGGTTTTTGATTAATTAATAAGCTGGAATGGAAGATTGCTGTTAATCCTCCGCCTCGGCCCATGCTACGAGCATTCTGACAGTTAGTGTGACTCGGGGGTGTTGACTCATTTAAACTAACATATTCATCCTGCTGTAACCAAGTTTCTGTAAGGCAGAATAAATCAATACGTTGATCAATTATTATATCATTTACCAACAGGGACTTAGAAGAGAGAGACCTAATGTTTAATAGACCACATTTAACTGTTTTAGTCTGTGGTGCAGTTGAAGGTGCTATATTATTTTTTCTTTTTGAATTTTTATGCTTAAATAGATTTTTGCTGGTTATTGGTGGTCTGGGAGCAGGCACCGTCTCTACGGGGATGGGGTAATAGGGGGATGGCAGGGGGAGAGAAGCTGCAGAGAGGTGTGTAAGACTACAACTCTGCTTCCTGGTCCCAACGCTGGACAGTCACAGTTTGGAGGATTTAAGAAAATTGGCCAGATTTCTAGAAATGAGAGCTGCTCCGTCCAAAGTGGGATGGATGCCGTCTCTCCTAACAAGACCAGGTTTTCCCCAGAAGCTTTGCCAATTATCTATGAAGCCCACCTCATTTTTTGGACACCACTCAGACAGCCAGCAATTCAAGGAGAACATGCGGCTAAACATGTCACTCCCGGTCTGATTGGGGAGGGGCCCAGAGAAAACTACAGAGTCCGACATTGTTTTTGCAAAGTTACACACCGATTTAATGTTAATTTTAGTGACCTCCGATTGGCGTAACCGGGTGTCATTACTGCCGACGTGAATTACAATCTTACCAAATTTACGCTTAGCCTTAGCCAGCAATTTCAAATGTCCTTCGATGTCGCCTGCTCTGGCCCCCGGAAGACAATTGACTATGGTTGCTGGTGTCGCTAACTTCACATTTCTCAAAACAGAGTCGCCAATAACCAGAGTTTGATCCTCGGCGGGTGTGTCGTCGAGTGGGGAAAAACGGTTAGAGATGTGAACGGGTTGACGGTGTACACGGGGCTTCTGTTTAGGGCTACGCTTCCTCCTCACAGTCACCCAGTCAGCCTGCTTTCCCGACTGCCCGGGATCTGCCAGGGGGGAACTAACGGCGGCTAAGCTACCTTGGTCCGCACCGACTACAGGGGCCTGGCTAGCTGTAGAATTTTCCACGGTGCGGAGCCGAGTCTCCACTTCGCCCAGCCTGGCCTCCAAAGCTACGAATAAGCTACACTTATTACAAGTACCGTTACTGCTAAAGGAGGCCGAGGAATAACTAAACATTTCACACCCAGAGCAGAAAAGTACGGGAGAGACAGGAGAAGTCGCCATGCTAAATCGGCTAAGAGCTAGTAGCTACGCTAAGCTAGCGGATTCCTAAAAACACACAAAGTGAATAATGTGCAAATAATCCAGAGGTGATTCAGCAGAAGGAGTGCCCCAATCAAGGCACCAAACAGGCCATGAAGCAGCACAGGCAACGCACGACAACGGTGCTAAAATAAAAAAAAAAAAAAATAAAAAAAACGAAAGCGTTAGCAAGCTAGTTAGCCTGCCAACGCTAATGAAAGTTAGCTGATAAAAGTGCTCCGTCGCGATGTTTCGACCGTTAGAGGTCTTCCTTAGGCGTTGGAGCACAGTAAAAAGTAAAAAAAAAAAAAAAAAAAAAAAAAACATTAAAAAGTAAAAAAAAGTAAAAAAGTCTTGAAAAAGACTGTTAGTTCAAGTCCAAAGCAGCAGGTAGGAGTCTCTGTGTAAACAGTCCCAACAGAGAGCCCTCCAAAGTAATGAAAGACGTGCAGAGGAATTCGCGCAAGATAAGACGTCAACCACACAAGAGCAGTTCCAGTAATCCCGAAACAGTTTTCTAGCCTATCAAGTAGAATATGATGATCAACTGTGTCAAAAGCAGCAATGAGATCCAACAACACCAATGCTGTAGTAGTATCCAAGTCCATTGCTTGCAGAAGATCATTAACTACTTTAATAAGTGCTGTTTCTGTGGAGTGATATTTTCTAAAAGCAGACTGCAGTGGCTCAAAAAGGTCATTCTCAGTAAGATAGTCCACGAGCTGCCATGAAACCACCTTTTCCAGAATTTTAGCGCAGAATGATAGATTTGATATCGCCCTATAATTTTTCAATACACCAGGATCAAGATTAGATTTCTTGAGTAGTGGTTTAACCACTGCAGATTTAAAACAATTTGGAACAGATCCAGAGTTTAAAGAAAGGTTAACAATTTCCAGCACAGTCGGCCCAAGAATGGGCCAAAGATCCTTAAACAATTTTGTTGGTATAGGATCAAATAAACAAGTTGTGCTTCTAGTAGACATCACAAGTTTCGTCAGCACACCTTGTGAGATACTGTTAAATTCCGTGAATCTAGGTAGCACCTCAGTGGTAGTCCCCAGCTCAGTAGCTGAATACAATGACTGGACCAAAGTATGCTGAGATGTGCTCAACCTAATATCTTCTATTTTCTTTTCAGAATCAGAAGAAGTTTATTGCCATTGCCAGTGAACAGGATTCACAGACTAGGCATTTGCTTCGGTACAATGGTGCAACATTAAGAAGAGATAAAATGCTAAGATAAAATATAACATATGTGTCAAAATAAGATAAAATCTAAGATAAAAAAAAAAAAAGAAATATGAAATATGAAAGGCTGTGTGCAACAGAAAAACAGAAACAGAAAAAACAGTGCAGTAGGAGGAGTGCAATTAAAAACCAAAGTACATTGTCTAATGTGACCCGTGATAAAATGATAAAGTGACAGAGTTAAGCTTAAGGTGACTGAGTTATGAGGAGTTCATGAGTCTAACGGCAGAGGGGAAGAAACTGTTCTTATGGTGGGAGGTTCTGGTCCGGATGGACCGTAGCCTCCTGCCCGAGGGGAGTGGTTTGAACAGACTGTGTGCAGGGTGAGAAGGGTCAGCTGTGATCCGACCTGCTCGGCCCAGAGTCCTGGAGACGTGCAGGTCGTGGAGAGATGGAAGGCTACAGTCGATCACCTTCTCAGCAGAGGCCACAATGCGCTGGAGTCTGTGTCTGTCCCTGACTGTGGCCCCGGCGTACCACACCGTGATGGAGGAGCAGAGGATGGACTCAATGATGGGCGTGTAGAACTGCATCATCAGCTGGACAGGCAGCTTGGCCTTCTTCAGCTGCCGCAGGAAGTACATCCTCTGCTGGGCCTTCTTGATGAGGGAGCTGATGGTTGGCTCCCACTTTAGGTCCTGGGTGATGGTGGTGCCGAGGAAGCAGTGACAGACCACAGTGGTGATGGGACTGTTGGGGAGGGCGGGGGGGCTGTGGCTTTCCTGAAGTCCACTATCATCTCCACTGTTTTCTGTGCATTGAGCTCCAAGTTGTTGCTGCTGCACCAGGTCACCAGCTGGTCCACCTCCCTCCTGTAGGCAGACTCATCCCCATCCGAAATGAGTCCGATGAGGGTGGTGTCGTCTGCAAACTTGATGAGCTTTACAGAGTCGTGGCTGGAGGTGCAGCAGTTAGTGTAGAGGGAGAAGAGCAGAGGGGAAAGGACACAGCCCTGTGGAGATCCTGTGCTGAGAACCCGAGTGTTCGAGACATTTTTTCCCAGCCTCACACGCTGACTCCGGTCCGTTAGGAAGTCTGTGATCCACCTGCAGGTGGAGTTGGGCACGTGGAGCAGAGAAAGCTTGTCCTGGAGCAAAGCTGGAAGGATGGTGTTGAATGCAGAGCTGAAGTCCACAAACAGGATCCTAGCGTAGGTTCCTGGGGAGTCCAGGTGCTGCAGGATGGAGTGCAGGGCCAGGTTTATGGCGTCATCTACAGACCTGTTGGCTCTGTAGGCAAACTGCAGGGGGTCCAGGAGGGGGTCGGTGATGGACTTCAGGTGGGATAAAACCAGGCGTTCGAAGGTCTTCATGACTACAGACGTGAGAGCCACAGGACGGTAGTCATTAAGTCCAGTGATGCGTCGTTTCTTGGGGACTGGAACTATGATTGAGGACTTGAAACAGACTGGAACATGGCATGACTCCAGGGAGGTGTTGAAGATCCCCATGAAGACTGGGGCCAGCTCATCAGTGCAGTGTCTCAGGGTGGCAGGAGAGACATAGTCTGGGCCCGGGGCCTTACGTGGATTCAGCCTTTTGAAATGTCTCCTCACGTCCTCCTCTTGGACCGAGAGGGCAACAGGGGGAGTGGGGAGGGCAGCAGTGAGAGGGGGGAGGTCCAGAGTGTTTGAATATCCAGTTGTGTGGGGGGTGGGGAGGTGTGAGTCCTTGTCTTCAAAGCATGAATAGAAGACGTTCAGGTCATTGGCCAGCTTCAGGTCGTCAATAGAACGAGGTGCTTTGGGCTTGTAGTTGGTGATCTCTTTCAACCCCCTCCACACAGAGGCCGAGTCGTTGGCAGAGAACCTTTGCTGCAGACGTGAACTGTACATGGATTTAGCCTTTGCCACCTCCTTGCTAAATCTGTACTTTGCACCTCTATAGCTGTCTCTGTCTCCTTCTCTGAAAGCCACCTCTTTCTGCTGACGGAGCTGCTGGAGTTTAGGTGTGAACCAGGGCTTGTCATTGTTATATCTCACCCTGGTACGCTGTGGGATGATGCTGTCTTCACAGAAATGAATATCCCCAATCCGTGGTGGCCAAGCACACGCGTAGTTCCTCTACAGCTTCATTGCTCCACACTTTAGACGTCCTCACAACAGGTTTAGAGAGTTTTAGTCTCTGTCTGTACATGGGGATCAAGTGGACCATCATGTGATCTGAGAGTCCCAAAGCTGCACGGGCCACCGCGCGGTATGCACCACTCACTGTCGTGTAACAATGATCTAACGTGCTCCCTTCTCTGGTCGGGCATTTAACAAACTGTTTGTATTTTGGTAATTCCTGACTGACTTTTGAAATAGTCCAGAAAGTCCTCTGCTGAAAAAGGAGAATGACCAACAGGTGGCTGTCCATGAATAAGAAATGCCACCGTATCAAACAAGAACTTTGAGTTATGCTTGTTTTTGTTGATCAATTCAGAGTAATAGGCCTGCTTCGTAGCCAATAAAGCATGCTTATAATCTAAAATAGCTTCACGCCACGCAAGGTGGAATACCTCTAGTTTGGAACTACGCCATTTCCGTTCCAACCCTCTAGCCTTCTGCGGCAGCGTAATTGTAAACCTAATAAGCAAGAGGCAGGATGTCGATATTTGTGACAGCAAGGCCACGTGCAAGAACCAAATCCAGAGTATTACCACTGATATGTGTTGAACCATGAATGAACTGCCGAAATCCTAGTGCATCCATGATTTCCATAAATGATTTACCGAGGGGATCAGAGGGCTTTTTGATATGAATGTTAAAGTCACCAATCAAAATGTTGTCTACACTAGTTGAAAGACTAGAGATGAATGTGCCAAATTCATCTAAAAAAAAAAAATCAGGATATGGGCCAGGAGGCCTATAGACAGTGACAATATAACATAGCTGATTTCCAGTTTTATGACTTTGACAGTACTTAGCATCATGGGCATATCGGAGAATCAGATGCTCAAATGAATTATATTTATGACCCCCAACAGTTAATAAAGTAAAGCTGGATTTATAAATAAAAGCAACACCCCCGCCTTTCCTCACATCACGTGAAACGTGACTAAAAGTGTACTCCAGTGGGCAGGCCTCATTCAGAGGAAGGACAGCTGTGGATTTAATCCAGGTTTCACATAATCCAAGCATATCCAGACGATGATCCACAATTAAGTCATTCACCAGCAATGACATCGGAGAGGACAGTCCAGGAACAACAGGACGAATCCAGCAGCCTCTCGTGCGCAGCACACGCTCCCATGCCCAAGAATATCATCCATCCCACAGGAGGCGAGGATCAGACCCTCTAGTGAAGGCTGCCAGGTAAAACTTAAATTTCACTGATGCACCGCTCCGCTTTCTGCGCCTTCTAAAGCGCCTCCTCCGGAGAGGAGCGCAAGGTAAACGGAGCAGATGGAGCAGAACGTCCGCGAGCACAGGTGGCAGAGCAGGGCGGGGTCCTCCCAGCCCGGACCCAGACGACAGCAGCAGCTCATAAAGAGCATTAATGTCCAAGAGAGACTGACGATTATACACAAGCAAGGCAGAGGTGTCCCGGCAGAACACACAGAGCAAAAACACAGCAACAAATAACAAAAAACTCAACGAGCGGTAGAGACAAGGCTGACGGCACGCCAAGCACACAGGCGCCATCTTGCCACTCGTTAAAAACATTTACTATTGATCGTGTTATGGGCTGTTACCATGGAAATGTGTTTCTGGCAAAATGTTCCATTACAGCCTGCACCACCTGCATTTTACACACTCCAGAACTGCTCTGGTTTCTGGTTTGCGACCACTGAGGCACAAATCTGGTCCATTGCCATCTCCCAAAATAGACATCTTCTTTCTGCCACAGTCAGGTAATACATAGGGATCCTCTTAGACCTTTCCAGTTGTTGGGATCCGATCCTCAGCACTGAAGGACCTGCACCCTGTTTATGAAAGTAAAACCAAACTCTGCTGTCCAGCAAGCTCGTAACTCAACAAAGACTTCTTAGTCTTGTTCCAGGATAACTGCAAACTCAGTCTACCTACAGTCAAGGTCAGTGAACCTTTCATCACTAACAAAGGCATCTCAGTTCCTGGACTCCAAGCATACAGAGCAGCGGAGATGCTACCTCCGTTCCACATAGCACTCGCGGTGCCAACACAGACTATTATGTTTCATTTTTGTCTTGGCACAAGGGTGCATGCAATTTCATATTATGGCAAATGAGACATTGTCCCCAGTTTCCAATCCACAAGACATGACCAAATAATGGCTATGGCCTTTTTTTTGCTTAAAGTATGTTTACTCGTAATATCTTGTAGACGATGTTTTTCCATGTTCATGGCATTCTCTGTAACAGCCATCACCATTTCCGCAACCCAAATGGACAAGAACTTTTTGCAAGATTTGCATCACAATTCCAACCCCATTACCTGTAATCATGATCTGTTCCAGAGATCACAACAGTGATTTGGTATGTGTGATCGGGGTGGGTGACATGAACTAAAATTAATATCAGCAATCTATTCTAACCCTTCTGAAGGGCGACAGATTGCATTAAGCATCCTATTTGAGCAAGAGTTTAACCTGGACTATTTTCCTTGTCAAATCCGTTACTTCAAACTGAAAATCTGGATGAAAAACTTCATGACCCAAAGATGTTTTTTACAGTATGAGTAAGAGGTCAGTGAACGTGTTTAATTAATCATTAATTAACAGAGCACTTCCAGTTCTGATCATTAGATGTGCGGCACAATGGTTACTGGAATCTACACAAATGGATACTTGGGGATATTTTTATTAGCGTCATTAAATAAATAAAATAATAATGGTTATTATTTCTGGTATAGCAGAGAGTCTGTACTATTATGGAGTAAAAACTGATTCATCATAGTATTGATGGTTATCGTGCAATTTTTTTTTTTACTTTGATGCTCTGTGTGCTTCTTACCCTGTATGCTGCTATACAATGCTGCTGAAATCTCAATTTCCCTGAGGGAGTTTTCCCAAGGGATTAATAAAGTTCTATCTAATCTAATCTCTCCATCCATATCGTGGTGCACCATCTAACTGATGATAAATACGGCAGTGGTATACCGCTTACTTCTAACGTGATGTCACAAATCCCAGTGTCTGAAAACAGTGCGTATATGAATGTACTGGAATCGGCAGATGTGGTGGCCAAGTGGTTAATGCGCTTTGTTTCGGTGCGGAAGGTCCCCGGTTCAAACCCCATCCATGCCACATTTCTCCACATAATGTGGGAAGGGCATCCGGCGTAAAACGTGCCCAAATTCAACATGCAGATCCACCTCTGATTTGCTGTGGCGACCCTGAGTGCAAACAACTAAAGGGACTTACTTTTACATGTATACACTGAAATTACAGCAGTAACAACGTACTTTAGTATCTACGCTGATGAAGGTGCATTATTTTCCCCCTCAGTCATAGATTTCTATGTCCCCACTTTAAAAATCTTCCATTTCAGAAAATAATAATGTGATATTATAATAACATTGCAAATTTTGAGGTGATTTGGTTTAAAGTTTAAGGGGAACCACAGTGGGGTTATAATTCTCTGCAAATTTAAATTTGCAATTTTCCTGAATGATGGTGGACTACAACCCCTGGCAAAAATTATGGAATCACCGGCCTCGGAGGATGTTCATTCAGTTGTTTAATTTTGTAGAAAAAAAGCAGATCACAGACATGACACAAAACTAAAGTCATTTCAAATGGCAACTTTCTGGCTTTAAGAAACACTATAAGAAATCAAGAAAAATAATTGTGGCAGTCAGTAACGGTTACTTTTTAGACCAAGCAGAGGGAAAAAAAATATGGAATCACTCAATTCTGAGGAATAAATTATGGAATCACCCTGTAAATTTTCATCCCCCAAATTAACACCTGCATCAAATCAGATCTGCTCATTGACATTGACCCTATGTGTCTTTTTGCAAGGAATGTTTTCACAGTTTTTGCTCTATGGCAAGACGCATTATCATCTTGAAAAATGATTTCATCATCCCCAAACATCCTTTCAATTGTCCAAAATATCAACATAAACGTGTGCATTTATTGATGATGTAATGACAGCCATCTCCCCAGTGCCTTTACCTGACATGCAGCCCCATATCATCAATGACTGTGGAAATTTACATGTTCTCTTCAGGCAGTCATCTTTATAAATCTCATTGGAACAGCACCAAACAAAAGTTCCAGCATCATCACCTTGCCCAATGCAGATTCCAGATTCATCACTGAATATGACTTTCATCCAGTCATCCACAGTCCACGATTGCTTTTCCTTAGCCCTTTGTAACCTTGTTTTTTTCTGTTAAGGTGTTAATTATGGTTTTCGTTTAGCTTTTCTGTATGTAAATCCCATTTCCTTTAGGCGGTTTCTTACAGTTCGGTCACAGACGTTGACTCCAGTTTCCTCCCATTCGTTCCTCATTTGTTTTGTTGTACATTTTTCGATTTTTGAGACGTATTGCTTTAAGTTTTCTGTCTTGACGCTTTGATGTCTTCCTTGGTCTACCAGTATGTTTGCCTTTAACAACCTCCCCATGTTGTTTGTATTTGGTCCAGAGTTTAGACACAGCTGACTGTGAACAACCAACATCTTTTGCAACATTGCGTGATGATTTACCCTCTTTTAAGAGTTTGATAATCCTCTCCTTTGTTTCAATTGACATCTCTCGTGTTGGAGCCATGATTCATGTCAGTCCACTTGGTGCAACAGCTCTCCAAGGTGTGATCACTCCTTTTTAGATGCAGACTAACGAGCAGATCTGATTTGATGCAGGTGTTAGTTTTGGGGATGAAAATTTACAGGGTGATTCCATATTTTTTCCCTCCGCTTGGTCTAAAAAAGTAACCGTTACTGACTGCCACAATTTTTTTTTCAGGATTTCTTAGTGTTTCTTAAAGCCAGAAAGTTGCCATTTGAAATGACTTTAGTTTTGTGTCATAGTCTGTGATCTGCTTTTTTTCTACAAAATTAAACAACTGAATGAACATCCTCCGAGGACGGTGATTCCATTATTTTTGCCAGGGGTTGTAGTAGTATATATGATCATCATATAAAATATTTGGATCAGATCATAAATTTAGATTTTTTTTTTTTTTATGGTTTTCAAGAATTTCAAAGTCTTGGTGGTCCCCTAAACACAGTTTGATTTTGATGAAATTTGTATTATAGCAATTTCTTGGGTCATGTAACAAAATAATCGAAGGACAAGGTGACTTTCACAACTTTTTGGAGGAAAAAAAGGGGGGATGTTGCACCTTAACACTGATTATAAAGACAACTGGGTTGTTAAACGATGAAATCTTCCAGCACTTTGTGAATGTGACCTTAAATTAACACATGAATGGAAAAAACACCACTCAAACACTGCACATTGCCAGTGATGTGCTAGAACAATCAATCACACAGTTCCTGCTGCTGTGTCTTCAGTACAGTCCAATCATTTGTCTTAAGCAACGTACTCCTACAAGAGCTAGAACAATATTATTTGTGTTCCATGTCTAGATCGGCGTGCTCAATCATGAAAATGGTCCAAACTGGAGCTCTGGGGTAGTGACACTCACTGCATGCAAACGATAACTGCAGAATTTGTGCATGTGGGATGTGATGTTGTCATGCAAACACTGACCATGAAAAGTCCAGATCTGACTGTATTCTGGACTTGCTTCCTTTCAGTTTTATCCACCTCCAGTGTTGTTGTGTAACACTCGTGGCTTCTTTTAGCTCCACAAAAGAGCCATTTGAATGTCCTGTCAAAACACTGTCACAAGCTTCACTGGCTGGAAAAATGTACCTACTGAGCTGCTTTCAGCAACTCTTCTAGTCATTTAAACATTCTGACCATCAGATAAAAGATGAAATTCTTAACACAAACCAGAGAAATATGCACAGTAGCTTTAAATCTCTGAAACAGCCAGTCTGCCTTTGGGCTTTTACAAAAAACAAAAAGAGGGTCCCAAAATGCAGAGTGTATCTCACAAACAGAAAATGAACAAGCCCTTGGAACCTTGGCAACCCATGCTCACTCATCCGCACTTCAATCCAGTCACCATAGGATGGCACTATAGCGGTGGAAATCTACGGTCACAATGGTTCTCAGAAATAATTTACTTATATCCTACAGGATCAGAGGCTCTTACAACAACCATCCATCCATCCATCCATTTTCTTCTGCTTTATCCGGAGTCGGGTCGCGGGGGCAGCAGCTCAAGCAAAGCCGCCCAGACCTCCCGATCCACACACACCTCCCCCAGCTCCTCTGGGGGAACCCCAAAGCGTTCCCAAGCCAGACAAGAGATGTAGTCCCTCCAGCATGTCCTGCGTCTTCCACGGGGCCTCCTCCCAATGGGACGCGCCCGGAACACCTCTCCAGCGAGGCGTCCAGGGGGCATCCGGAAAAGATGCCCGAGCCACCTCAACTGACTCCTTTCGACGTGGAGGAGCAGCGGCTCAACTCCGAGCTCCTCCCAAGTGACCGAGCTCCTCACCCTATCTCTAAGGGAGTGCCCAGCCACCCTGCGGAGGAAACTCATCTGGGCCGCTTGTACTCGCAATGTCGTTCTTTCGGTCATGAGCCAAATCTCATGACCATAGGTGAGGATCGGAACGTAGATCGATCGGTAAATCGAGAGCTTTGCCCCCCTACTCAGCTCTCTGTTCACCACGACGGTCCGATACAGCGACCGCATCACTGCAGATGCTGCACCGATCCGTCTATCGATCTCACGCTCCATCCGTCCCTCACTCGTGAACAAGACCCCGAGATACTTAAACTCCTCCACTTGAGGCAAGGACACTCCACTGACCTGAAGAGGGCAAAGCACCTTTTTCTGGTCGAGAACCATGGCCTCGGATTTGGAGGTGCTGATTTTCATCCCGGACGCTTCACACTCAGCTGCAAACTGTCCCAGTGCATGCTGAAGGTCCTGATTTGACAAAGCCAACAGAACCACAACGTCCGCAAACAGCAGAGACAAGATTCTGTGGTTCCCAAACCAGACCCCCTCTACACTCTGGCTGTGCCTAGAAATTCTGTCCATAAAAATAATGAACAGAACCGGTGACAAAGGGCAGCCCTGGCGGAGGCCAACGTGCACTGGAAACAGGTTTGACTTACTACCGGCAATGCGAACCAAGCTCCTGCTGCGGTCATACAGGGACCGGATAGCCCTTAGCAAAGGACCCCGGACCCCGTACTCCTGGAGCACCCCCCACAGGGTGCCCTGTGGGACACGGTCGAACGCCTTCTCCAGATCCACAAAACACATATGGACTGATTGGGCAAACTCCCATGAACCCTCGAGCACCCGATGGAGCGTGTAGAGTTGGTCCAGTGTGCCACGACCAGGATGAAAACCACACTGCCCCTCCTGAATCCGAGGTTCGACCATCAATCGAACTCTCCTCTCCAGTACTCTGGAATAGACCTTACCGGGGAGGCTGAGGAGTGTGATCCCCCTATAGCTGGAACACACCCTCCAGTCCTCCTTCTTAAACAGAGGAACCACCACCCCGGTCTGCCAATCCAGAGGCACTGTCCCCAATCGCCACACGATGTTGCAGAGGAGTGTCAGCCAAGACAGTCCCACAACATCCAGAGACTTAAGGTACTCAGGACGGATTTCATCCACCCCAGAAGCCTTGCCACCGAGGAGCTTTCTAACCACCTCGGTAACTTCGGCCAGGGTAATGGATGAGTCCACCTCTGAGTCCCCAGTCTCTGCTTCCTCTTCGGAAGACATGACGATGGGATTGAGGAGCTCCTCGAAGTACTCCTTCCACCGCCCGACAACATCCCCAGTCAGGGTCAACAGCTCCCCACCCGCACCGTAAACAGTGCCGGTGGTGAGCTGCTTCCGCCCCCTGAGGTGTTGGATGGTTTGCCAGAATCTCTTTGAGGCCGACCAATAGTCCTCCTCCATGGCCTCCCCGAACTCCTCCCAGACCAGAGTTTTTGCCTCTGCGACCACATGGGCTGCGGCACGCTTGGCCTGCCGGTACCTGTCAGCTGCCTCCGGGGTCCCACCTACCAACAAAGATAAGTAGGACTCCTTCTTCAGCTTGACGGCATCCCTTACTTCCGACGTCCACCACCGGGTTCAGGGATTGCCGCTGCGACAGGCACCAGAGACCTTGCGACCACAGCTACAAGCGGCTGCATCGATAATGGAGGTGGAGAACATGGTCCACTTGGACTCCATGTCTCCAACCTCCCCCGGGATCTCGGAGAAGCTCTCCCGGAGGTGGGAGTTGAAGACCTCGCTGACAGAGGGTTCCGCCAGTCGTTCCCAGCAGACCCTCACGATACGTTTTGGCCTGCTAGGTCTGACCCTGTCTCCCCCAATAGCTGCCACCAAAGCTCCCCCCTAGCTGCCACCTTATCGTGGTGGGGGAGTTTGCGTACCCGGATGATCCTAGGAGCTATGTTGTCAGGGGCTTTGTGCCCCTTGTAGGGTCTCCCAAGGCAAACAGGTCCTAGGTGACAGGTCAGACTAAGGGCAGTTCAGAACCTCCATGACCAGTAAAAAAATCAAGGACCGAGACGTCGCCCGGTATGGCGGAGCCGGGGCCCCACCCTGGAGCCAGGCCTGGGGTTGGGGCTTGCACGCGAGCGCCTGGTGGTCGGGCCTTAACCCATGGGGCCCGGCCGGGCTCAGCCCGAAAGAGCGATGTGGGCCCGCCCTCCTGTGGGTTCACCACCTGCAGAGGGGGCCATGGGGTTGGGTGCAGAGAGGATTGGGTGGCGGTTGAGGGCGGGTGGCCCGGCGGCCTGGTCCATGCTCACAGCCCCTGCTGTTGGGACGAGGAATGTCACCTCGCTGGGGGGGAAGGAGCCTGAGCTTGTGTGGGAGGTTGAGAGATACCGACTAGAGATAGTCGGGCTCACCTCCACACACAGCTTGGGCTCTGGTACCCAACTCCTGGCGGGGGGCTGGACGCTCTTACAACATGTGCACACTTTATTGTTGTACGGTTTTTCCACATAAAAATCATCCACTTCTAGAATGGGATCAAATAATTGCCAAAAATTGTAATGAATGAATGAGTTTATTTATTTGGCACACGTGTTAATAATATAACAATTTAACAAACCAATATAACATTATAACAAAATAACAATAATATAAACCAAAAAAAACAAACAAACCCCATGTGTCTGAAAGGGAGTGGGTTGAAGCACAGCTGATCACGCCCACCCCTTATACCACAAATCTAACAGTTATATTCACTCATACTCACAGACTCGTAAACACATATTACTACGCAGACACAGACTCACATATTCATACACACAAACTCATGATACATACATGTCCACACACACACACACACACACACACATATACTGTATATTTGTCCATAATTAAACAATACATATAATTCAAATCATATTTTCTTCACTGTAATACTTTCTTATAATATTCTTTTTAAATAATCTCTTGAAAAATACTAAAGTACCACACATTCTAATCTCTGTCGGACATTCATTCCATTTCTTCACCCCAATCACAGACACACAAAAACCCTTTGCATTTGTTCTTACTGGTGGTTTCTTAAAAATTGCACAACCTCGTAAACTGTAACCGGATTCCCTCAACCTGAACAGATTCTGGACATGTCTCGGCTTTTTGCTTTGAACAAAGTTTGAATTGTGATGTAATCCACCAAATCTCTGAATCTGAATAAATTTAAAGACACAAATACAGAATGCGTTGGTTCATGGTAATGTTTATTTCAGATGATTCTTATAGGTCATTTTTGTAAAAGAATATTAGTATTTGATTTGTAAGTGTTTCCCCACATCTCAACACAATATGTATGGAGTTATCAAGGAGCGATATAAAGTGAGTAACCCTTTTTGTGAAATTATGTCTTTAGTTTTAAACAAAATGTCAATGGATTTTTACATTTTCAAGTTGATATAATTTATATGTGTTTTCCAGCTGAGTTTGTTATCAATTATAACACCTAGGAATTTATTCTCCGTTATTATTTCTATTTCCATATTGTTTATAGTAAGGTTTCTACATTTAGGTACTTGTTTATTTCCAAATATAATACATTTAGTTTTCCCAAGGTGGAGTGACAATTTATTAGCATCAAACCAAGCCTTAAACTTTTTCAACTCATTCTCCACCATGTTCAGAAGCTGTTCTAGATTATCACCACTACTGAAGACAGTTGTATCATCTGCAAATAAAATACACTTTAGTGATTGCGACACCCAACCTATATCATTAATACACTGAGGAAAATAAGTATTTGAACACTCTGCGGTTTTGCAAGTTCTCCCACTTAGAAATCATGGAGGGGTCTGAAATTTTCATCTTAGGTGCATGTCCACTGTGAGAGACATAATCTAAAAAAAAAAAAATCCAGAAATCACAATGTATGATTTTTTTAAATAATTTATTTGTATGTTACTGCTGCAAATAAGTATTTGAACACCTACCAACCAGCAAGAATTCTGTCTCTCACAGACCTGTTAATGTTTCTTTAAGAAGCCCTCTTATTCTGCACTCTTTACCTGTATTAATTGCACCTGTTTGAACTTGTTACCTGTACAAAAGACACCTGTTCACACACTCAATCAATCACACTCCAACCTGTCCACCATAGCCAAGACCAAAGAGCTGTCTAAGGACACCAGGGACAAAACTGTAGACCTGTACAAGGCTGGGATGGACTACAGGACAACAGGCAAGCAGCTTGGTAGAAGACAACAACTGTTATGATTATTTATTAGAAAGTGGAAGAAACACAAGATGACTGTCAATCTCCCTCGGTCTGGGATTCCATGCAAGATCTCACGTTGTGGAGTAAGGATGATTCTGAGAAAGCTCAGAACTACACAGGAGGACCTGGTCAATGACCTGAAGAGAGCTGGGACCACAGTCACAAAGATTACATTAGTAACACATGATGCTGTCATGGTTTAAAATCCTGCAGGGCAGCAAGGTCCCCCTGCTCAAGCCAGCACATGTCCAGGCCCGTTTGAAGTTCACCAGTGACCATCTGGATGATCCAGAGGAGGCATGGGAGAAGGTCATCTGGTCAGATGAGACCAGAATAGAGCTTTTTGGAATCAACTCCACTTACCATGTTTAGAGGATGAGAACAACCCCAAGAAAACCATCCCAACCGTGAAGCATGGGGGTGGAAACATCATACTCTGGGGGTGCTCTTCTGCAAAGGGGACAGGACGACTGCACCGTATTGAAGGGAGGATGGATGGGGTCATGTATTGTGAGATTTTGGCAAACAACCTCCTTCCCTCAGTAAGAGCATTGAAGATGGGTCATGGCTGGGTCTTCCAGCATGACAATGACCCCAAATACACAGCCAGGGCAACTAAGGAGGGGCTCCATAAGAAGCATTTCAAGGTCCTGGAGTGGCCTGGCCAGTCTCCAGACCTGAACTCAATAGAAAATCTTTGGAGGGAGCTGAAACTCCAAACCTGAAAGATCTAGAGAAGATCTGTATGGAGGAGTGGACCAAAATCCCTGCTGCAGTGTGTGAAAACCTGGTGAAAAACTACAGGAAATGTTTGACCTCTGTAATTGCAAACAAAGGCTACTGTACCAAATATTAACACTGATTTTCACAGGTGTTCAAATACTTATTTGCAGCAGTAACATACAAATAAATTATTAAAAAAATCATACATTGTGATTTCCGGATTTGTTTTTTAGATTATGTCTCTCACAGTGGACATGCACCTAAGATGAAAATTTCAGACCCCTCCATGATTTCTAAGTGGGAGAACTTGCAAAATTGCAGGGTGTTCAAATACTTATTTTCCTCACTGTATATATAAAATAAACAACAGGGGACCAAGCAGAGAGCCCTGAGGCACTCCACAAGCAATTTCCCTAAGTACAGAGTCAGTGTTATTGAACTGAACATATTAAAATCTTCCCTGCAAATAACTTGTTATCCAGTCATATGCAAGACCTCTGATCCCATATTTTTGTAATTTAGTTAGTAATATTGCATGATTCACCGTGTCAAACACTTTCTGTAGATCAAAGAAAATGCCAACTGTGTATTGTTTTCTATCAATTGCCGTTGCTTATACTTTCAACAAAATCCATCAATGCCAGTGATGTAGTCCAAGATTTTCTGAATCCATATTGCTCATCATAAAGTATCTCATGCTTTAATAAATAGTCATGCAATCTCTTAGCAAATATTTTTTCTAGAATTTTGGAAAATTGTGGTAGGAGTGAAATAGGTCTAATTAGAAAAAACATTACTTTAGCTATTTTCATTTGAGAGGGAAATTTACCAGTACTTAAATGTGGTTGAAAGGTTTTACTATACAATCAATACTTATTTTCAATAAAGCCATATCCAGATTATTATAGTCAGTTGATTTCTTGCTTTTAGAATGATGAACCAAATCAATTATCTCTTTTTCATCAGTTCCACCAATAAACATTGACACGGGTTTATTGAATGTATACAGACTTTCATCTGTCATCATAATCAACTTCAAGACCAATACATTTCACCATTTTTGTCCTTATTCATATTGTTCCAGTTCATCAATATCTTTGATAACCAACACCTTGGCTTCCTCCGGTGTACTGTTCAATTTGATGAAGACTTTACAATTGTTGACCCATGTACTCTGAATTTTATTTTGTCTCCATAAGTATCTGGTTTTCTTAGCGATATCTGCCTTTCTTTTTGTCAAGTGATCATTCAAATAGACATTTGTACCTTTTAACTTTCTTCCTCGTTTCATCAACGCTACCTTATTTTTCCTATTGACAAACCTCATTATCACCGCTAGCGTATCCTTGTCTTTTGTTGGAAGGGGATGGCAAGCCTCAAATGAGTCCACATCCAGGTAGATGTCCCTGGATGCGAGGAAAGCCACCACCTGGTGTTCAGTGGAGCCCCCACAAAATCTTCGTCCCTGTTTGCCGTTACTGCATGGGCATCTGACCTGGGTTTTATTTTTAACCCCGTCACAATTACCTCATTCATTCTTGAATATTGTTTCAAATCATTCAACCTCCTCTCCAGTAGCACTATCTTTTTGTCTCTCTCCTCAACCAGCGCTTGTAATTTTGTTACTTCTTCCACAAGTGAAAGAATCCTATCTTGCTTTTTCTTTATAACAGAGATGTCCTGTGAAAGGAAGTGGAGTGATCTCCTGACGTCCTCATTGTCCTCCGCTGTCGGTGCTCTCTTTGGAGGCATGATTATGGGACACGGCTAGTTAGTTTCCTGGCTAACTAGCTCCATGCACGGGTGTCGGGGTCTGGTTGGAAAATGCCGACGACGAACTGCCGCGCCACGGCGCCTCGGAGTCCAGATGAAAACGCCTCAGGTGAGCTGCAGCAAGCCTCGGTCCTGAATAGCACCTCTGCCGATGATTCACTGCGGGCCTCGGGACCGGATAGAAACGCCACCATTGTACTGCTGCTAGCCTCGGGGCCTGGGAACCTAGATGAGAACACTTTCGTCTAGCAAGCTGCTAGCCATGGGCCTAAATGGAAACTCTGCCGGTGAACCGCTGTGAGCCTCAGGACCGGCTGGAAACACCAGCGACGTAGCGCTGCTAGCCTAGGGGCTATCGCCTCAGCTCCTTAAAGCTGAACATTGATATTTTTATGTTCGTGTGTTCTGTGGACTCGGACAAGGTCTGTGAGGACTGTGTCCATCAACGTGTCTGCTCACCTGCAACCAATCTGCAATCAAGTCATCTGAATGAAGGAAGTACTGAGTTGAAGACTGTTATCCCCAACAGGGCTCAAATGATCACGGACTCAAAATGATTAATCAATTATGAAAATAGCAGAAAATTAATTTAGTAGTTCATTAAACACTGCAACTCTGTCTAAATTTCAGCACTGTAGAAGGTTGAAAATTTGGTACGGTTGCCTATGTGCGTGCTTGAGGGGGTGGGTACAGTTAGACTTTACCCTTGAGAAGCGCTGTGGGGCAACTTATGTGGATTTGGTGCTATATAAATAATGTGAATTTTTTTTTTTTTTTTTAAACATAGCATGTAAATGATTAATTATTTACCAAATGGGCAGTATGGTGGATTAGCGGTTAGCACTGTTGCTTCACAGCAAGAAGGTCATGGGATTGCTTCCTGCTTGATCCCTTCTGTGTGGAGTTTGCATGTTCTCGTAGGTTCCCTTCGGGTGCTCCGGCTTCCTCCCACATTCAAAGACAAGCGGGTTTGGTGAACTGGAAACTTTAAATTAATCATAGGTGTGCGTGAACGTGTTTGTCCATCTGTACATGACCCTGCGACAGACTGGCGTCCTGTCCAGGGTGCACCCTGCTGCTCGCTCTGTGACTGCTGGGATAGGCTCCGCCCCCCTGTGACCCTTGACTGGAGTGAGCGGGTATAAAAAATGGATTACTTAGTGAGTTTTACTAATTTTCTCATCTCTAAACGACATGTATCAGTTGTGATGTTTTCAATGACAAAAGTAGCATAAAAATCTGTATTTTACAGTGTTTTAATACGCAAGAAGGATTTCACTTCAAACCGCTCCAACTATTGAAAGAAACACCGACCCCACCCATTCAAGTTCACGCAGAACAGCAAAGCACCTCCGAGCACTAAGTAATGAGGTACACGACGCTTTCGCTCGCAGCACGGCGAGAGGAGGAGGGTGCAAACGGTCTGCTCCTCTCAAAGCTTCTGAGATGTGCTGCTCTGCAGACGGCAGTCACTGAGGTGCTGCTGCACAAACTGGAAGTCTTTGATTTGAAGCAGAGATTCTATCTCTGGGAGCAAACGCAGGTAAAAGGCTCCTGACTTCACAGGTGCTGAGAAAACCCTCAAAGCCCTGACAGGCTGTGGACTCCTCTGGGCCGCAGAGAGGAACCCGTTTAGATGTGGGTGTAGAAAATTCCTGCCATGTTTATGTAACCTTTGCTGTGAGCTCTCACAGGCTTTGGCCCCGGCTGCATGTGGAAACCTTCAGGTTCCTCTGATCTGATGATTAGTGGCACCGTTTGAAATGTGGCCCTTTGAATGGAGTTCATTTAGAGAGCAGCACAATACAGGCTTAAGATCATCTATTATATCATGAAGTCGATTTAAATTTCATGAGCTGACTGACAGAAAATCCTTGACAGCTGTTTGGATCATCGTTTAAAGCCACTTATCAAAAGAAATATGACACTTTGATTGAATTCCTTCTAAAATGTGTAAATGCACTGCTTTTCTTTGTTTTTATAGGACTATAAATTTAAGATATTCTTCTTTTTTTTTGGACTGGTGGCAAAACAAAAATTAGACTTTTTATGTTTGCATTTCTGTCATTATTTTCTAGCATTTTGTTGATGTTGCACTTGATAGATTATTTACTCAAACCACTACTGACACCAGAAACCAAACTCAACCTGATTAGTAGATTAAATCTATTATCTGACTGAAATAAAAAGCTGAACTTTTTTCATATCAATCAATCAATCAATCAACTTTTTTCTTGTATAGCGCCAAATCACAACAAACAGTTGCCCCAAGGCGCTCCACATTGCAAGGCAAGGCCATACAATAATTATGAAACACAGTCTACGTCTAAAGCAACATAACCAAGGGATGGTCCAGGGTCACCCGATCCAGCCCTAACTATAAGCTTTAGCGAAAAGGAAAGTTTTAAGCCTAATCTTAAAAGTAGAGAGGGTGTCTGTCTCCCTGATCTGAATTGGGAGCTGGTTCCACAGGAGAGGAGCCTGAAAGCTGAAGGCTCTGCCTCCCATTCTACTCTTACAAACCCTAGGAACTACAAGTAAGCCTGCAGTCTGAGAGCGAAGCGCTCTAATGGGGTAATATGGTACTACGAGGTCCCTAAGATAAGATGGGACCTGATTATTCAAAACCTTATAAGTAAGAAGAAGAATTTTAAATTCTATTCTAGAATTAACAGGAAGCCAATGAAGAGAGGCCAATATGGGTGAGATATGCTCTCTCCTTCTAGTCCCCGTCAGTACTCTAGCTGCAGCATTCTGAACCAACTGAAGGCTTTTTAGGGAACTTTTAGGACAACCTGATAATAATGAATTACAATAGTCCAGCCTAGAGGAAATAAATGCATGAATTAGTTTTTCAGCATCACTCTGAGACAAGACCTTTCTGATTTTAGAGATATTGCGTAAATGCAAAAAGGCAGTCCTACATATTTGTTTAATATGCGCTTTGAATGACATATCCTGATCAAAAATAACTCCAAGATTTCTCACAGTATTACTAGAGGTCAGGGTAATGCCATCCAGAGTAACGATCTGGTTAGACACCATGCTTCTAAGATTTGTGGGGCCAAGTACAATAACTTCAGTTTTATCTGAGTTTAAAAGCAGGAAATTAGAGGTCATCCATGTCTTTATGTCTGTAAGACAATCCTGCAGTTTAGCTAATTGGTGCGTATCCTCTGGCTTCATGGATAGATAAAGCTGGGTATCATCTGCGTAACAATGAAAATTTAAGCAATACCGTCTAATAATACTGCCCAAGGGAAGCATGTATAAAGTGAGTAAAATTGGTCCTAGCACAGAACCTTGTGGAACTCCATAATTAACTTTAGTCTGTGAAGAAGATTCCCCATTTACATGAACAAACTGTAATCTATTAGACAAATATGATTCAAACCACCGCAGCGCAATGCCTTTAATACCTATGACATGCTCTAATCTCTGTAATAAAATTTTATGGTCAACAGTATCAAAAGCAGCACTGAGGTCTAACAGAACAAGCACAGAGATAAGTCCACTGTCCGAAGCCATAAGAAGATCATTTGTAACCTTCACTAATGCTGTTTCTGTACTATGATGAATTCTAAAACCTGACTGAAACTCTTCAAATAGACCATTCCTCTGCAGGTGATCAGTTAGCTGTTTTACAACTACCCTTTCAAGAATCTTTGAGAGAAAAGGAAGGTTGGAGATTGGCCTATAATTAGCTAAGATAGCTGGGTCAAGTGATGGCTTTTTAAGTAATGGTTTAATTACTGCCACCTTAAAAGCCTGTGGTACATAGCCAACTAACAAAGATAGATTGATCATATTTAAGATTGAAGCATTAAATAATGGTAGGACTTCCTTGAGCAGCCTGGTAGGAATGGGGTCTAATAAGCATGTTGATGGTTTGGATGAAGTAACTAATGAAAATAACTCAGACAGAACAATCGGAGAGAAAGAGTCTAACCAAATACCGGCATCACTGAAAGCAGCCAAAGATAACGATACATCTTTGGGATGGTTATGAGTAATTTTTTCTCTAATAGTCAAAATTTTGTTAGCAAAGAAAGTCATGAAGTCATTACTAGTTAAAGTTAATGGAATACTCAGCTCAATAGAGCTCTGACTCTTTGTCAGCCTGGCTACAGTGCTGAAAAGAAACCTGGGGTTGTTCTTATTTTCTTCAATTAGTGATGAGTAGAAAGATGTCCTAGCTTCACGAAGGGCTTTCTTATAGAGCAACAAACTCTTTTTCCAGGCTAAGTGAAGATCTTCTAAATTAGTGAGACGCCATTTCCTCTCCAACTTACGGGTTATCTGCTTTAAGCTACGAGTTTGTGAGTTATACCACGGAGTCAGACACTTCTGATTTAAAGCTCTCTTTTTCAGAGGAGCTACAGCATCCAAAGTTGTCTTCAATGAGGATGTAAAACTATTGACAAGATACTCTAACTCCCTTACAGAGTTTAGGTAGCTACTCTGCTCTGTGTTGGTATATGACATTAGAGAACATAAAGAAGGAATCATATCCTTAAACCTAGTTACAGCGCTTTCTGAAAGACTTCTAGTGTAATGAAACTTATTCCCCACTGCAGGGTAGTCCATCAGAGTAAATGTAAATGTTATTAAAAAATGATCAGACAGAAGGGAGTTTTCAGGGAATACTGTTAAGTCTTCTATTTCCATACCATAAGTCAGAACAAGATCTAAGATATGATTAAAGTGGTGGGTGGACTCATTTACTTTTGAGCAAAGCCGATAGAGTCTAATAATAGATTAAATGCAGTGTTGAGGCTGTCATTCTCAGCATCTGTGTGGATGTTAAAATCGCCCACTATAATTATCTTATCTGAGCTAAGCACTAAGTCAGACAAAAGGTCTGAAAATTCACAGAGAAACTCACAGTAACGACCATAGAGGAGTATATTCAGAGAGCTCATACTGCTGCCAGCATTTATATCTTTGTGATGTCATAAGACAAGCTCTTGCAAATACCAGATCAAAGGAAATGTCTCTGCAGTGCTGATTTTGGAAGATAACAAAAAAAACATATTTTTAACGAGTTTCAAACAAATGTTATTGTGGACATCAGTATGAGTGCTGAGCTCATAACTCAGCCACTGCAGACCATATGAGAATTCTGATACCGTGCAAGAATTCCAGAAATGTGCAAAGCCATGAGGTGACCACAGGACAGATCATGTGGATATTGTCAATACAAGAAGCATTGTTCAAATTTCAAGAATTTGTTGTACATTTACAAGATGTAAAAACCCATTTAAGCAAAAGTGATTTGCAAGGATGGCAGCCAGCTGACACACCAGCTTACAGCGTGGTTCGATTCCAGGTGCATTCAGCGCACTGCCAGAAGTGGCAGTCTGAGTCTGAACCCCCACAAACTTCCAATTTGAACAAGTTTGGGAGTTTGCACTGCTGGTGCACTTTGCCACTTCCATGACACCACAGAACCACCCTGGGTCCTGGATGGCAACCACCCAGACTGGTTTGAACCGCTGTCTGATACTGTACAAAACACTACAATGTCCAGACTAAAACGAGGCAAAGCAAACATTTTCCGCGATATTTAATCCAATATTTTGCTCATTTAAACAAACGTTTGAAACACATTCAGATCAGAATGAAAATAAATCATCTTATCACTGAAATACAGCCAACAATTTTTGAGATATAACATCAAATAAATTGCCATACAAAACAAGAAACCTGCAGAAAGTTATTTTTGTCTGTGGAAATGTATATGTTTAATAGTTTCTGGACATGTTTTATATATATATATATATATATATATATATATATACAAATATCCATTTATAATGGAAATATCAGATTTTCTTTCTAGTTTTCAGAGTTAAATTTAGTCTTGGTTTCATAAAATCCAGGGGTTCTTTCTGAAAACACCTGATATTTTAAACACAACCACATAATGATAAATTTGAAAAAGTAGATGCTTTAGCAGAATGAAAAGTTGTGCCAAAGTTATAAAGAAGCACATGACTGATCTCACTGCTCTTCCATGTGACCTCACATATTTATCATCATCATGACTACAGGAAGAAATGAGGCTCCAAACCCCCCCCCCCCCCCCCACACACACACACACACACACACACACACACACACACACACACACACACACACACACACACACACTTATCGAACAGCGTCACGTGCGTCATTAGTGCGTAAATTCAAACACAACAACGCGACACTTCCTGAACTTCACGTTCTTACCGAAAACGGGGTGAATCTTTAATACATTCTTCAAAGTCCACCGTCATCTTGGGCCGGAATAAAGCTGCTGGAGTTTAAACCTCGGATGTCATGTCCCGCGCTGTGGACCGTCCGCAGCTCTTCAGGCGCTCTGACGAAGAGCCGAAACTTCCAATCAGAGCGAGGCTCGATGCTGCGTTCAGGAACCCCCCGCCGAGCTCGGACGTTTAAACTCCCACCACACGAAGGCTTTCGAAATTGTTAAAAAATCAAACCACTCAGTGCAGAAACAATTAAAACGCATTTATCTTAGTTTTACATTTTAATAAATCAGCTATTAATTGGATTAGTTCTGTAAATCTATCTATTTTCTTTTATTATACAACAGCAAAGTGGCATCTGTATGAGTGTAATTTCGATCACGGAGACACCGGGGAGAGCTGGCATTTACCGTTTGGTATGCTTATGTATTTTGTGTCAAGGATGAAAAACAAAAACAGAAAGTTGGTAGGACTAATGTTTTTGGATAAATTAGGGATATTAGGTAATAACACTGAACAATGGATGCTGAAATGAAATTTTAGACTCACAAGCAATTCCAGCAGGGGGCAGTAAATCATCTATATATTAAAAATGAAGTGACTTTAACTTCAATCATAGAGAAACCAGCGAAAGCTGGCATGTGCCATTTGGTATGCTCATGTGTTTTGGGTCAAGGATGAACACAGCGAAAACAGAAAATTGATAAGGACTAATATTTTTGTTGGAGAAATTAGGGATATTAGGTAACAACAGCGAACAATGGACACTGATAATTAAATTCTGGACTTACACGCCATTCCAGCAGGGGGCAGTAAATCATCTATATATTAAAAACACAGTGGCCTCTGTGTACATGTGTGCATGTGCAACTTTGATCACGGAGAAACTGGGGAGAGCTGATGTTTGCCATCTGGCATGCTTATGTATTTTGGGTCAAAGATGAACGCCATGAAAACGGAAAGTTGATAGGACTAATATTTTTTGAGAAATTAGGGATGTTGCATAACAACAGTGAACAATGGACATTGATATTAGTCCTTATCAATTTTCTGCGTTTTAATTGTTTCTGCACTGAGTGGTTTGATTTTTTTAAATTTCAAAAGCCTTCGTGTGGTGGGAGTTTAAACGTCCAAGCTCAGTGGGGGGTTCCTGAACGCAGCATTGAGACTCGCTCTGATTGGTTGTTAGTGGGGAAACTGACATTTGATGTCAGAAACTGAATTGTTATGTATCATCCATCTCAAATTGTTAATAAAATTATAGCAATTACCTGTTCCAAATGACCAGAATTCATGATTGAATTGCCTGAGAATGCAGGAAGATGCACCCTAAATTTAAAAATTCTCCACGGGGGAGGCAACCCCCCCCCTTCTAAGGAACCTAGATCCACCCCTGGAGTACATTACATGGAAACTGCTTTGAGCATCTGCATGATGGAAAAGTGGTATAGAGCTACAGGGCCCATAGTGGTATAGGTCATTTACCGGTTAGGGTTTGAGTCCCTTCATGATTTAAGTCTGCAGTCTTCCAAAAGATTAACCAACATAACTAACTACAACCACAGTATGATGTGTTCAGCAAAGCCACAACTTTTTCAAAATAAAATCCTGTTTCGTTCCATTTCACCCTGGCAATGCAACAGACAAAAGTTGCTCGATGCAGATTCTCCAATCACATCCACAGAAGCCTATATGTTACACCGAGTTGTCATGCGTGTCTTGATGGCTTCCTTCACTTGCCTCCTTCTTGCACATTCACTCAGTTGTTCCCTGCACTACCCTACTGCTTTCATTCATTAATGATTGAAGTAAATGAAGTCCAACACACATTCAGTGACTTGGAGATGCTCACGTAGGCGTCCTGTAACTTTTCTAAAGAAAACTGGCCGTAAATGTGATTATATACTGAAAATTCATCAACTGTCATGGAAAGTTTCACACAGGTATTTTTTTCATTGTGTAAAAGGTTTTGTTGTTGTTCCATAACTAAGTATTTCATTACATGCTCAAATTTTCCAACAATGTATACATTTTAAATAATGTATTTAACCTTTTTGGGGTGGCAGTAAAAACTGTACAAGACAAAAACTCCTGAAGTTGCCTAAACAAGCTCAGATTTCCCATTTATGCATGTGTGGGGGAAGTAGAATTATTGTGAATCACGCAGAATGTGTTCATTTGCTGGACAAAACCTATATGTCAGTCAAATGATTTCTATCATGCTGTATATGAGGTTAACTGGTTGCAACAGAACAGGACAAAATTTTCTTTATTTTTTTCTTCCATTTTCAGCATGTAGCATATTTATTTAAGATAAACCAATGAGCTTCAACGCAGCCAGATTAAAAAAAAGTAGCTTTATGGTGAAACTGCAGTTGGAGGAGGGAAAGCAAACATTATATCCTGATCGTTACATTCCTTCAATAGCAGCAGACCCAGACACTTTTAAAGTCATAATTCCAACAGTCCTTAAACATAACACGTGTCTATCCAGCAGGGGCCATGACGTCACAATCCATTTCACTGGGTTTTTTCCTCTTTCTCCCTGTATGATACTGTACATAGTATCAAGTCTGTTTTGTCAATTGTTTCATCACTGTACAATAGTAGACTTTAAACTATTCTGAAACGTTTTCATAAAAATTGAATTACAATGAAATAAATAAATAAATAAAAATGGAAAAAAAAAAAATAAGTGCAATCACTACAGATGAAAATCTGAATGTAGATGACAGTAATTTTTATTTTATTAGAGTTCAACACAGACAAATAAATTGATGACAACAATCTCCGGCATTATTGACAACTTCATCTTTGTCATTGATCTGCCTGTTATAGCTTGACCTGTTTAAAATACGCTCAAGTCAGTTTTACTAAATGGATTGCTTTAGGGATTGACAATTGGTGTATAAGATGTGGAATATTTTATTTACCCAGCACTTTTTTGTCCCAACCGTAGCAGTAATCAGCAAACACCCACACAGTCTTTAATGATTTCATTAATCAAGGTTTCCAGTTCTACAGTTTATCAAGATCTATAAGCCAAACCACCAGGAACTGTCGTTCATGAAAGTGCTTTGCCATTTCACACAAAAATGCCACAACCAGCATGTAGTCACAATAATCACTGGCGGATCTAGAGGGGCAGTTGAGCAACACAAACACCCCTTAATATTAGTATTTAAGAGATGTTTCCTACAGACTCCTTTGTTTTATTACACCTTTCATATTTGATGTCAGATAATCACAAATTCACTGTAATCAGTTGTTTCAAATGATAAAACAAAACACACCATGAAAACTTTTCATAGGTACTGCAAATTACTGATGGCAAACCACAAACGCTGTTCATAACATACCTTACGTGCAGTTTTTTTGTGGCCGACTGATTCTGTTTTCTTTTTCTCTCTGTTTGAGATGCAGCTGGATCCACTTGCTGGATTAGATGATTTCTGGAACAGAAGTGGAGCAGACTCTGCTGCAGGAACAGATCCAGTGAGTGGCTTGATGACCCCCACCGCCCCTGATGGTGGACTGGACACCTGTATGGACTCTCATCAATTGTTGTTGAGTTGTTTGCTATATTGTAAACCTTTTTGGTAGAATGACCAAAGCAGAGGGTCACCCCTTTGAGTCTGGTCTGTTTGAGGTTTCTTCCTCAATATCATCAGAGGGAGTTATTTGGTGCTATATAAACTAAACAAATAAATTGAAATAAGCAATAGTTCAATAAATACCTTTGCAAACACCCGTATATCAAAAAAAACGGTTTCGGAGTCCACACTGTGCTATCCTAAATGGAGGCTCAATATGTCACCAACTGTTTCAAAACGTTCCAGTTGATTTGCTCCATCTGGTGTTGAAACAGAATACTTAAGTAACAAAGAAAAAATAAGTACAAGTTGCATTATTTATAGAAAGGCTTCAATTGGACCCCTAAATATATCCTTGTCATTTCATGGGGGATTGAATGTCACCTGGAATTGATTAATTGTCCCATTGTATGAAAAATAGTCCATTATATGATTTATGTTAATTTCATGTTCCATACCCCCCCCAACTGAACGACTCCACTACCTTTTTGAAAAATGCGCCTGCGATATGAGGATGTAAAATCCAGTACACTATAAATAGGATTACAGGTTGATGCGGTGTTATTCGGGAGCATCTCTAGCAGCTGCAGAAACTCTCTCAGATGGAGAACTGGACATGTTCCTATTGCAATTTTTGATGGATTGAGAAAAGCAGATGCAAATACTTTATAACCTGTCAAAAATATCAAACAAGGATCTATTTATCAGTCATATAATACAAATAATGAATGTTTTCTATTTGTGTATTATATTTATATATTTGCACAAGTTGAAAGATTGAACGTTCCATTAAACGACTGCACTCATAGACACTCGTTATTTGGATACTATATGCTGCATGAAATATAAAGTGGCTGCAACTGATCCTTTATTTGCAACATCATAACTGCAGCCATTCCTCCTGCTGAAGCTGTGATTTAGTCACAGGAAACAGGAAAGCCTGAATAATGAGTTCCTGCTTGAACATATGACAGCGTACCATTGTTCTGGTCAATGACGTGCTATGAATGAAGATGACCTAATGTCCTCTCAGACGACAACCACACTCACTGACAAATCAGTTTCTCAGGGCAAACAATATTAATCTTATCAGCTGTGCAGCACTGACAGTTTGACTTTTTCTCCTCACGTTATTCAAAATTCAAATCCACCTCCAGCATATGAGAAACCCAGTCCAGTTGAAGATTCAAGCTTCTCTACTACGGGGAGAACACGCAAACTCCACTCAGAAAGACCACAGCTGGGAATTGATCCCATGACCTTCTTGCCATGAGGCAACAGTGCTAACCACTAATCCACTATGCTGCCCAATTTTTAAAAATTACTTATTTGTTTGGTTTAGTGTTTTTAATCAGGGAATCTGATTTTAAGTGTTTCAAATCTGCAAGACCTTTTCAGAAGAAATTATTTTAGTTTTGTGTTTTGAGCATTTAAGAGAACAACAAAAACTAAGTTCATTTCTAAGTTCATTATGATTCCTTCTTTATGTTCTCTAATGTCATATACCAACACAGAGCAGAGTAGCTACCTAAACTCTGTAAGGGAGTTAGAGTATCTTGTCAATAGTTTTACATCCTCATTGAAGACAACTTTGGATGCTGTAGCTCCTCTGAAAAAGAGCTTTAAATCAGAAGTGTCTGACTCCGTGGTATAACTCACAAACTCGTAGCTTAAAGCAGATAACCCGTAAGTTGGAGAGGAAATGGCGTCTCACTAATTTAGAAGATCTTCACTTAGCCTGGAAAAAGAGTTTGTTGCTCTATAAGAAAGTCCTTCGTGAAGCTAGGACATCTTTCTACTCATCACTAATTGAAGAAAATAAGAACAACCCCAGGTTTCTTTTCAGCACTGTAGCCAGGCTGACAAAGAGTCAGAGCTCTATTGAGCTGAGTATTCCATTAACTTTAACTAGTAATGACTTCATGACTTTCTTTGCTAACAAAATTTTGACTATTAGAGAAAAAATTACTCATAACCATCCCAAAGATGTATCGTTATCTTTGGCTGCTTTCAGTGATGCCGGTATTTGGTTAGACTCTTTCTCTCCGATTGTTCTGTCTGAGTTATTTTCATTAGTTACTTCATCCAAACCATCAACATGCTTATTAGACCCCATTCCTGCCAGGCTGCTCAAGGAAGTCCTACCATTATTTAATGCTTCAATCTTAAATATGATCAATCTATCTTTGTTAGTTGGTTATGTACCACAGGCCTTTAAGGTGGCAGTAATTAAACCATTACTTAAAAAGCCATCACTTGACCCAGCTATCTTAGCTAATTATAGGCCAATCTCCAACCTTCCTTTTCTCTCAAAGATTCTTGAGAGGGTAGTTGTAAAACAGCTAACTGATCACCTGCAGAGGAATGGTCTATTTGAAGAGTTTCAGTCAGGTTTTAGAATTCATCATAGTACAGAAACAGCATTAGTGAAGGTTACAAATGATCTTCTTATGGCTTCGGACAGTGGACTTATCTCTGTGCTTGTTCTGTTGGACCTCAGTGCTGCTTTTGATACTGTTGACCATAAAATTTTATTACAGAGATTAGAGCATGTCATAGGTATTAAAGGCACTGCGCTGCGGTGGTTTGAATCATATTTGTCTAATAGATTACAGTTTGTTCATGTAAATGGGGAATCTTCTTCACAGACTAAAGTTAATTATGGAGTTCCACAAGGTTCTGTGCTAGGACCAATTTTATTCACTTTATACATGCTTCCCTTGGGCAGTATTATTAGACGGTATTGCTTAAATTTTCATTGTTACGCAGATGATACCCAGCTTTATCTATCCATGAAGCCAGAGGATACGCACCAATTAGCTAAACTGCAGGATTGTCTTACAGACATAAAGACATGGATGACCTCTAATTTCCTGCTTTTAAACTCAGATAAAACTGAAGTTATTGTACTTGGCCCCACAAATCTTAGAAGCATGGTGTCTAACCAGATCGTTACTCTGGATGGCATTTCCCTGATCTCTAGTAATACTGTGAGAAATCTTGGAGTTATTTTTGATCAGGATATGTCATTCAAAGCGCATATTAAACAAATATGTAGGACTGCCTTTTTGCATTTACGCAATATCTCTAAAATCAGAAAGGTCTTGTCTCAGAGTGATGCTGAAAAACTAATTCATGCATTTGTTTCCTCTAGGCTGGACTATTGTAATTCATTATTATCAGGTTGTCCTAAAAGTTCCCTAAAAAGCCTTCAGTTGGTTCAGAATGCTGCAGCTAGAGTACTGACGGGGACTAGCAGGAGAGAGCATATCTCACCCGTGTTGGCCTCCCTTCATTGGCTTCCTGTTAATGCTAGAATAGAATTTAAAA